>NC_134090.1:33435406-33737329 GCF_000715075.1 Nicotiana tabacum | reverse complement strand
TCGTCTGAACAGACTATTCGTTTGTTAAACAAGCATGATATAGATTTATATAAACATCATTACCATTATGTGCATATTGGTATGGTTCAAATTGCATTTAAACCTTTAACCCTTAAAGGATTACCAGAGACCTTTTTAGCAGCTCTTAGAGATGCTAGAAATCTGAATTTCAGACAGTCTCTAATGGGTTCGATAGAATCTACAGTGGCCTATGGTCCGGTATATTTTAATACTCAACCCAATCTGCAATTATCTCTTTCTGATGTTAATATTCTTGATGCTTTGACTTTAAATGTGAAAACGCATGGTTATAATTATGCGCCTGGTTCTGAACTTATATGTCTGTCCTATAGGATTTATTTCAAACTATTATCTACTTTGAATCCTAGATGTAAGTTATACGATACTTCGGATCAGACCATATTGGTCGAAACCAATTTTGCAAAGTCCAAGGTTACCACTAGGAGACCTATCAGGTGGGAGGAAATTAATTTTCCAACTACATGGACTTTAAATTCAGTCATATCCCCAAGTCAGATTACTAACGACTTGTCAAATACTGAATTTTCGCATGTTACTCAAAATCCAGATGGTAGGATTTGTATTCAATTTGATGATAAGTCTACTATTTATAATAGACATTCATTTTCTAATCATAGACTTCTACCTGCCATTCAACATATTTCCCCTGTTGAACCAGTTTACGGTCCAGCTCGCAATCGTGCGGCTTCTTTACACACTATTGCTAGTGATAAGCCTGATCAAAAGGTTAAAAGGGTTGAAAGGGTTAAGATTAACCCTCAAACAAATATTGTTCAAGATAATGACAATATTTCAGATAAGGATATTCCTTCTTTATCCGAGATGGATTTCGACCCCAATAATATTTAATGATTCCACACCAAATTGATTTTAGCCCCGGTTCTCGGGCCCGTATTTATATTCAAAAGGAATTTTTTAGTGAAAAATGGAACCAGTTTAAAACATGGTTTTTTGATACTTATAGTAAAGATGATTTAAATAATATATCTCAAGAATTTTATGAAGCTTGTGCCTTGCATAATCAAATTATGTATTTTGTTCCTTGGTTTATAACAACTTATTTACCTCTTTATATAAAGGTATTAGAAAGATCTTATAAAGACGGGAGTGGTAATATTACTAAAGCAATTTATCCTCCTCAGGCTCCCTTTATTTTACCTAATAATACTGGTATTACTTTCACTGCCTTTCAAAAATTTATTGATGATAATGTGGCAGCTATTAGTATTGCAGAAATTAATAAATTGATTTCTCAAAACAATTATTTGGGTTTATATGTTAAAATTTTAGGAGAACATATTGGTTCTCTTGATAAAAAACTTGATGATTTGACTATTTTAGTAAAAGAAATGGGTATTAAGAAAGGACCAACTGATATTGCCTCCACTTCAGGAAATAAAACAGTTGATCAAAACATTCTTACTCATATTCAAAGACCTCCTGAGATTCAGGATTTTAAATTTAAATCTCTTGATGACTTAGCTCAGCTTTTAGATAAAAAGCTTTCTGGTTTAAATATTAGACCTATTGATTTATCAAAAAATTTTGCTGATAAAATAGAGACCGTTTCTGATTATAAAACTGAGACTTGGTCAGAGTTTAATAAACTCAAAGGGATTGTTAAACAAAATCATAGGTATGCTGATAAACCAAGAATGCAGACCTATTATTATCCTCGTCCTACTCCTCAAGATGTGTTGATTGAGGAACGAGACTGGAATCAGACTAATACGTCTTATAACGGTTCCGAAATTTATGAATGGAATCTTGATGGTCTAACTGATAGACAATTAACCATTCTCGTACACAGAATGCTTATGTATTCGACTATCTGTAAAAGTGTTAAAAATACAGATAGAACTATTTGCAAAATGATTATTGCAGGATTTACTGGCCAACTTCGTGGATGGTGGGATAATCATTTATCCGTAGAGGAAAAGGCTTTCGTTATAAATGCTACTGCAACCGGCGAAGGTGTTGATAACATAGGAATGGCTCTAGTAGTGGGTAGAGAAGATGCAGTTTATACCCTTATACTTACAATTTTAGAGCATTTCAATGGTAGATTTACCTCAAATCATCAGACCGTCCGAACTTTACTTAATAGACTTAGATGTAAGACCCTTAGTGAATTTAGATGGTATAAAGATACTTTTATGAGTAGAGTTATGGAACTACCCGAGAATAGATATGAACACTGGAAAGCCAAGTTTATAGACGACCTCCCTTCCTTATTTGCTGAAAGAGTGAGGAATGTGTTAAAGGGTAGTTGCGGAGAGATTCTGTATAATAATTATACCTATGGTAAGCTTATAGGTGTTTGTACAGAAGAAGGTCTTAAATTATGTAATGAGCTAAGACTTTCTAGACAGCTTAAGATAGATAAGCTTAAAGAAAGGTCCCAAGTAGGTGACTTTTGTACCCAGTTTGGTTTACCCGGAACTTCCGCTCAAAATAGGAAGAAGAAAACCAAATATCATAGGTACCCTAACCCGGATAGCCCGTATAAGAAAAAGAGGTCTAGATATAGGCCTAAGGAAGAACGTGATACTAGAAAAGCGAACAGGAAATCTACTCGATTTGCGAAGAATAGATCCAAACGTGATCTCGCTGATATTAAGTGTTATAAGTGTGGAAAGTTTGGTCATATTTCTCCAAACTGCAAGCTTCAAAAGCTAAAAACCTTAGAACTCGATGATGAGTTACACGATAAGGTTTATGGCTTGTTATACACTTCGGGATCAGAATCTGACTAGTACTCAGAGACTGAATCTGAAGCTGAAGTTGAGTTAATTGATTTTTCTGATAATAATAAAAATGTAGATATTTCTTGCACTACATGCAAAAATGATATTTGTGCTTGTGATAGTGATGAATTTTATAAATTGAAATCACAATTTGATGATCTTAATATAAAAACTATTACATCTGACAATGTAATAGAACTTTTAAAAGAAGTTACTGATGAAAAACTTCGTGAAAAAATTATTACTTTAGCTGCAAGTTCAAGTTCTAGTAGTTCAAAATCTGTTGAAAAATACAAAAACGAATTTGAACACTTTGCACCATATTCTTTATCTGAAATAAATAGAAGACTTCAAAAGTCCACTACTCCTAGTCGAGATACTTCTTTTGATGATTTAAAAGAAGAAATAGAAAATTTGAAAAGAGATATTAAGTCTCTTAAGCAAAATCAAATGATTTGCGATCACCGTATTACTCAAATTGAGAAGAATAATTCTCTACCTGAATCTTCGACTAAAGGATTTTCTGATTTTTCTAATGATAAAGGAAAAGAAATTTCTGATGAAAAATCTGATTTATTTTTAGGTATGATGCAAATTATTACTGCACACAAATGGTATATTAAATGTACTATTTTGATTGATAATAATTTTTCTATAACTAATATAGCTATGATTGATAGTGGTGCAGATGTAAGCTGCATTCAGGAAGGATTGATTCCTACTAGATATTTTCAAAAGACTACTCATTTGGTGAAATCCGCTTCTGGTCATGCTTTAGATATAGAGTACAAATTGCCTAATACTCATATTTGCCAGAATAAAGTCTGTATTCCACATTTCTTCTTTTTGGTAAAAAACCAGTTATACCCTCCAATCATACTTGGAACACCTTTTATTAATGCTATTTATCCGTTTAATAATATAGATGAACATGGTTTTTCTGCTAATTATCAAGATAAAAGGATAAGCTATTCCTTTGTTACAGATCCCGTAACTAGAGATATTAATGCCTTGATTAATATGAAACAAAGGCATGTTGATTCATTACAATTAGAAATTCTTAGTATGAATATATTCGATACTATACAATCTGCAAAAGTTCAGCAGAAGATTAAATTGATTGCTGAAAAAATGGCCGTTGATGTTTGCGCCGATCACCCTAGTGCCTTTTGGAACAGGAAAAGGCATATTGTAACTCTTCCATACGAAGAAACCTTCTCTGAGGATGATATTCCTACTAAATCTCGACCTTGCCAGATGAATGCTGAGCTAGTTGAATTCTGCAAAAACGAGATTGATAGTTTGTTACAAAAGGGTTTGATAAAACCCTCAAAATCTCCTTGGTCATGTTCTGCCTTTTATGTTAGTAATGCGGCAGAAAAGGAACGAGGTATTCCTCGCTTAGTTATAAATTATAAACCATTAAATAAACATCTAAAATGGATTAGGTATCCTATCCCTAATAAAAGGGACTTGCTATCTAGGTTATATGACGCCAATATATTTTCAAAATTTGATTTAAAATCTGGTTATTGGCAAATTCAAATATTTAAAGAGCATACTTATAGAACTGCTTTCAATGTTCCATTTGGACAATATGAATGGAATGTTATGCCATTTGGTTTAAAAAATGCCCCTTCTGAATTTCAAAAAATTATGAATGATAATTTTAACCCATATTTGAATTTTATCATCGTTTATATTGACGACATATTAGTGTTTTCCAAAACTTTGGAAATGCATATCAAGCATCTTGATATTTTCAAGAAAATTGTTATACAAAACGGTTTAGTAATTTCTAAATCTAAGATGAGTCTATTCCAAACAAATGTTCGTTTTCTAGGTCATAATATTTGCCAGGGAAAAATTACCCCAATACAAAGATCTATTGATTTTGCCTCAAAATTTCCTGATGTTATCACTGACAGGACTCAATTACAAAGATTTTTGGGAAGTCTGAATTATATATCCCCTTTTTATAAAAGTTTGTCACGAGATCTAGCCCCTCTATACGATCGGCTGAAGAAAGATCATAAACACCCTTGGACTAACCAACATACTGAGTTAGTCAAAAGTATTAAAGGGCGTGTTAAATCTTTACCTTGTTTAACCCTTGCCAATCCTACTTGGCAAAAGATTATCGAGACAGATGCGTCTAATGTTGGATATGGAGGGATTTTGAAACAAGTAAATCCCAATAATAAGAGTGAATACTTAATAAGATTTCACTCTGGTAAATGGACCGAAGCCCAGAAGAAATACGCTACTGTGGCGCATGAAATGTTAACAATTGTTAAGTGTGTATTAAAATTTCAAGACGACTTATACAACCAAAAGTTTTTGATAAAAACTGATGCTCAATCTGTTAAATACATGTTTGACAAAGATTTTAAGCACGATGCTTCAAAATTAATATTTGCTAGATGGCAGGCTCAGCTAGCACCTTTCGATTTTGAAATACAATACAAAAAAGGTATTGATAATTCCCTTCCGGATTTTCTATCCCGGGAATATTTAGAATAGATTATGAATTATTATACCATATTTTTTGATGATAAGGTACTGATCACTATTCTTAAAGTGATTAAATTAAATAGAGACTTACAAGAAGTTATACTTGATATTATTATGGCTAACATTATTAAAACAAGGGAAGAAGAACACTCTAATTTTCAAGAAGTTATTGATATTCTTCAGTTAATTGAAAATGTGTGTCCCTTCGGTCAAGATGATATCAGCACTAGAATTATGCTATCCTTTTTAATTAATAATGATTTGCAATCACTTTTTAATTAATAATGATTTGCAATTTCCGCAGAATGGACCCTTCATGGGTCACCAGGGGCAGAGGTAGGGGAAGATCTTCCCCTAGTAGGACTTATTCTCAGGGATCGTCATACGGATCCTCATCAAACTCTCCAGTAATACAAAGAGGAAAAAAGAGTTTGATAAACTCAAAGGTGCCGCATACAGGAGAATCCTCAGGACATTCTATACATCTGGAAGATATTCCAGAAGATAGTCCGTTATATGGACATCTGCAGGCTTATTTAGCATCCAAAAAGCAAAGTGATACTTTTGCTTCAATTGCTAAAGAGGAAGACAATGACGATATCAAGTCATATGAAAAGTTACCAAAGAGAGAAATGATATTTCTCCTTGAAAACTCTGAGATTCATAGAAAAGAAGAACCGTGGAAAATATTTCAGAGATATCTGATTAATGGATTATACTATCCGGGTGAATCATATAAAACCCGCACCTATTATGAAACTATCCTGATCAGTACAGGTAGTGCAGAATTCCAGCACTTTTCGGGTTATAACACGAATGAAAATGTTTATAACTTTTCAAAAGTCATTATCAAACAGATTATATCTGTTGAAGAATGGGGTATTTCAACAATGAAAGAAAGGCAGATAAGCCTTAATAAATCACCTATGAATTTCACTTATTGGGATTATATTCAAGCATTTGATAGGGTGCTTTATTATAACAATGAGAGACATAAGCATACTTGGTTTATCAAAGTATGCGCAAAAGTATTTAGAGGACCTATCCCTAACTGGTTTTTAAACTGGTGGTCATACCACAGTCCTACTACCAAGATTTTGCCCGAACCATTTCTAAAGTTATACAAAGAATGGACAAAAGCTTCGCCGTTCTTAACAGAGTTATACCACGCAGATCATATCTGCTACCTAGAAAAAATTGATCAAATCTACTTCTTTATTGAATTTTCAATCCCCTGGATCCATAAATGGACTCCGGAATTAGGTTATACGGAAGAACAAATCCCTTGTTTATATAGGGTATTCTACAATAATTTTTGGGACAAATTGATGAAGACTGATCCCAAAACAAAGACGTTATATGGACAAGAATTATTAGATTCTATTAAAACACAAGTCCATTTATATGTAACGGCCCCTCAAAAGAGGATAATAGAAGAAAACACTGTTAAACATATTGCTCGGAGAATATCAATCCAAGACGGAGATAAAATTGATTTGATAAATCAATACTTAGAAGGATTGAAAAGAAATCTGCTCCAATCACTAGATCAGTGCGAAAAATCAGACACTTCGATGAGAAGTGAAACGAGTGGTGATGACCTCGTAGAAGACCATCAAGATTCCATTCATAAATTTCGGAACCGTTATAAGACGTATTAGTCTGATTCCAGTCTCGTTCCTCAATCAACACATCTTGAGGAGTAGGACGAGGATAATAATAGGTCTGCATTCTTGGTTTATCAGCATACCTATGATTTTGTTTAACAATCCCTTTGAGTTTATTAAACTCTGACCAAGTCTCAGTTTTATAATCAGAAACGGTCTCTATTTTATCAGCAAAATTTTTTGATAAATCAATAGGTCTAATATTTAAACCAGAAAGCTTTTTATCTAAAAGCTGAGCTAAGTCATCAAGAGATTTAAATTTAAAATCCTGAATCTCAGGAGGTCTTTGAATATGAGTAAGAATGTTTTGATCAACTGTTTTATTTCCTGAAGTGGAGGCAATATCAGTTGGTCCTTTCTTAATACCCATTTCTTTTACTAAAATAGTCAAATCATCAAGTTTTTTATCAAGAGAACCAATATGTTCTCCTAAAATTTTAACATATAAACCCAAATAATTGTTTTGAGAAATCAATTTATTAATTTCTGCAATACTAATAGCTGCCACATTATCATCAATAAATTTTTGAAAGGCAGTGAAAGTAATACCAGTATTATTAGGTAAAATAAAGGGAGCCTGAGGAGGATAAATTGCTTTAGTAATATTACCACTCCCGTCTTTATAAGATCTTTCTAATACCTTTATATAAAGAGGTAAATAAGTTGTTATAAACCAAGGAACAAAATACATAATTTGATTATGCAAGGCACAAGCTTCATAAAATTCTTGAGATATATTATTTAAATCATCTTTACTATAAGTATCAAAAAACCATGTTTTAAACTGGTTCCATTTTTCACTAAAAAATTCCTTTTGAATATAAATACGGGCCCGAGAACCGGGGCTAAAATCAATTTGGTGTGGAATCATTAAATATTATTGGGGTCGAAATCCATCTCGGATAAAGAAGGAATATCCTTATCTGAAATATTGTCATTATCTTGAACAATATTTGTTTGAGGGTTAATCTTAACCCTTTCAACCCTTTTAACCTTTTGATCAGGCTTATCACTAGCAATAGTGTGTAAAGAAGCCGCACGATTGCGAGCTGGACCGTAAACTGGTTCAACAGGGGAAATATGTTGAATGGCAGGTAGAACTCTATGATTAGAAAATGAATGTCTATTATAAATAGTAGACTTATCATCAAATTGAATACAAATCCTACCATCTGGATTTTGAGTAACATGCGAAAATTCAGTATTTGACAAGTCGTTAGTAATTTGACTTGGGGATATGACTGAATTTAAAGTCCATGTAGTTGGAAAATTAATTTCCTCCCACCTGATAGGTCTCCTAGTGGTAACCTTGGACTTTGCAAAATTGGTTTCGACCAATATGGTCTGATCCGAAGTATCGTATAACTTACATCTAGGATTCAAAGTAGATAATAGTTTGAAATAAATCCTATAGGACAGACATATAAGTTCAGAACCAGGCGCATAATTATAACCATGCGTTTTCACATTTAAAGTCAAAGCATCAAGAATATTAACATCAGAAAGAGATAATTGCAGATTGGGTTGAGTATTAAAATATACCGGACCATAGGCCACTGTAGATTCTATCGAACCCATTAGAGACTGTCTGAAATTCAGATTTCTAGCATCTCTAAGAGCTGCTAAAAAGGTCTCTGGTAATCCTTTAAGGGTTAAAGGTTTAAATGCAATTTGAACCATACCAATATGCACATAATGGTAATGATGTTTATATAAATCTATATCATGCTTGTTTAACAAACGAATAGTCTGTTCAGACGAATTTAATGCTAAAGACTGTTCAGTCGTTTTTATCAATTGTTTAGAAGAAAGTTTATCAAACCAACCATAATCATAAATGGTTTTTATAGAAACTTTAGGAATTGTCCATTTATTTAATAAATCAAGGTTTTGAGGTATATCTACCTCTTCAAGTCTAGTACTTTTAGTACTTGTTTCTCCCAGATCCATTCCAAAAGCTTCATATCTATGTTGAATCTTTCATATCTATTACACATTTACCATGAAAATTCCTAGGCTCTGATACCATTTAACACCAGGATCTAGGTAGGCGGGCGGTAGTCCGCACGGCCATCCAGATCTAGCTGCTTTAGTACACTTTAGAGGTTGGCGGTAGTCCGCACGACCAATAAGGATTCGAAATATACGGAAATTCTATTATAGATTAATGACTGTATGGAAGGATCTATATCCATTTACCCAAGCAAGGGGCCTGTCTAAGCCCGATACATACTTTTACTGAGCCCATGTGTCTAGCAGTTCTAACTGTGAAAGAGGTAGCCCTTTTGACATCTTCAGACGGGCTTTAATGTCACAGCTTGCTAGACGTAGCCACTAAGGCAAAGCCAATAAGAGTAGTACCAGAACCGACTGTACCACCATCTTGGAACCAAATCAAGAAACTATATTAAAATTTCTTTATATTTTGAAAGAGTCTGGATTCTTCATGGTTAATATGCAAGAGAAATTAGTTCTTCAACATAGATATGAATCCGTTTAGCCGGACATAGTCACGGCTAGGGAGAGAGACTAAAAATACTAAAAAGAAGAATAAAAATATGTACCTTGTAGGCCGAGAAGCAAGGCCCTGAAGATGAATTTCAAAACTTTTATTAATTCTTGAACTTGATTTACAAACTATAAACTAAGCTATGAACTAAGTGTTTACAAAGGGGGTTGGTTGAGAGAGAGAGAGAAAGTAGAGAGAGGGGGTTATATATATATATATATATATATATATATATATATATATATATATATATATTAACTGCGCGAAGCGCGGATAAAATAACCAATTTTAATTATATACTACAAATTATATCCAAAGTAAGGGATACACAAACTTCTAGAAAGATAAAATCTCAAATCAAATACTCTTTTCCATCCTGCACAACTCAATATGCTCAACGTACAAAAACATCATTTTTGTACCATTAAATTATTCAAAAAAGAAAAATTCCTCTTGCACTGACAAAAGCTATTTTGCACCATTTTTCTAACAAACATTTTAGTATAGATATAACTTCGTCATAAAGCTATCCCACCACCCTACGCCACCCCTCCTTCACCGTCCCTCATCTACACTATTTTTATCCAAAACTCCATTACCCCTTTTCTCCCACTCTCTCTATATTCATCATTCAAAATTTTATTTTGATCTTCACAATTTTTAATTTTCCTATCAACAATTTCTATCATATATTTATATCATTTCCAGGATTTATTGCTTTTATTCCCCACTCCTTTCTATCAAGTATCCTTACATTGATCTTTGGATCATTGGTAGATTGTTAAAAGGTAACCCCTGAATTTGTTACGTGAAAAAAACACAAAGAATTCTCAAATTTTGTAATGGATCATCATCATCATAATCATAATCAAAGGAACAATGATTTTGAATACCAAGAAATCAACAAGGCAAAAACATCATCAAAATTCAATAGATCAAAGACTATACACAGCCCCAGAAATCCAATTGAATTCCCTGAAAAGACCTTATATCTTTACCCTTCTCCTCCTTCCATTGAACGTAATGGCTCCATTAAAAAGCTACATTGCTCACCTTTAGGCTCAATGGTGGGAACATCTTTTAAAGGAAAAGTGAAAAAATTATGTTCAATTTTCGATTCTCGTAAGGAAACTCATCGACCCTCAATTCCAAAACCTCAAACCAAGCATTCAAAGTCATTTAATTACAATTCTTGTACATTGCCTGGGACAGAAGATCGTGTGGTAATTTATTTCACGAGTATACGAGGAGTACGAAGAACATTTGAGGATTGTTATACGGTGAAAATGATCATAGGAAGCTATCGTGTTAAAGCTGATGAAAGAGATGTTTCTATGCATATCGCATATAGGAAGGAATTACAAACTGTTATGGGCGAAAAGAATAATGTGACATTGCCACAAGTTTTTATAAAAGGGAAATATATTGGAGGAGCTGAAGTTATCAAACAATTGAATGAAATTGGTGAATTGCCAAAATTATTAAGAGGTATTCCTTTAAGGCCAATTGGATATATTTGTGAAGGTTGTGGGGATGTAAGGTTTTTGCCTTGCTCAAATTGTGATGGCAGCAGGAAATTTTTTGATGAAGATGAAGGACAAGTTAGAAGGTGTCATGTTTGTAATGAGAACGGACTGGTTCGGTGCTCTCTTTGTTGTTCTTGATCTGTATAATCTGTAAATTGTATTTTACATTTTCGTATTAGCTTGTTGCCTTATAGTTTTTAGTTCGTGAGGCAAGGGCGAATCCAGAATTTTAAATGAGTGTGAGCTAAACTCTTTTGCGTCAATGGGTGCAGTTTAATAAGTATAAATAAACTTTTGAAATTATATAGTTATATGAAAGTAGTACTCTGAGTGAAATGAAGGGGGTAGTTAGTGGTATCTCATCTCTTGTTTATCTAGAGGTTATGATGTTCTTATGGTGTTCATGAGTTCAATTAGTTTAAAAGAAAATGATACTTTCAACTTTCAAGTTGTGTTTGGAAAGATCTTTTCTTTACATTCTATGTGCCACTCTAAAAAAAAGAAATTCAATATTTACGGTAGAGAGGAGAAGGAAAAAGATAACATAAGGATAAGTTGAAATAGTTATTTTTACGGAGTGGGGTCGCGCCCCTTCCTTCTTATAAGAGAGAGCGATAGATACTAGGCACACTCTTATTTAAATCTTTCCAATCTCTCCTAGCTCCCGACATAATTTTCTTTATCTCAAGTAGTATTTGGCACTTTGTTTTTGCTCTCCCACAGGAGAAAAATGGTATTCCAATTACATAAACTATGTAACATATATCTACTCAAGGTTTATACGAGTAGAAATATATATTAGAAGTGTTTTTTTCTTTTAAATTGTGCTAACTGCTAAGTATCTAAATTAAATTTGTAGTCATTATATTTAAGAAGACATTATTATTCAAGTAATATGGGGTTCTTCTCAATTTTCATACAATCAAGAAAATGTATTCTCTTTATCATTTGCAGGGTGTCTTGTATCGTTAGAACGACGAGATATTCGTTTTATATATATACTAGATGGAGATACCTACAGCTTGCTCACTCTTATTTGTTTATGAATTGTTCTCTCAACTCACAGCGCTTGCAAGCTTTGCAAAATACTTTCCTAGTCTCATAATTGTTGATTCCCAACGACATGTCTATCATTAGACTGTGAATTACAACATGATGGACCATGGCAAATTGTTTTGTGCCAAAAAATAAACACGCGAGACTGTTCCTATCTTAAAGTACATCAAAATCGACTGAATCTAAAAAATAAACATGTGAGACTGTTCCCATGGCACTGAATCTATCATTTTCATGACTACAAACTTTGAACGAAATCTTGGAACTGCAGGTTGAGCATCTTCACTCCTAGTTTGCACTAAATTGGCCAACTCTTCATCATGTAAGAGTAAGAATATCACATCACATCCCCCCTCTGCTCTCGAATAAACTTTACTTAAAGTAGACAAAGCTAAACAGACACCAATATTCTAGGATCGGCAAAGGCAAAAAGAAGCTGCACTATTAGCAAGGACATAAAGTACACAGTGAGAGTGTCAAATTACTTCGAGAAGCTAACTAGTAAGTATTACACAAGGAACAAATGAACAGAAAATACATGCAAGATTCAATGAGTCAATATACAGATTATTGTTGTATTCTTCACAAGTCAATGAATCCTAAAAAAGATTATGGCTCTCTCGAATCGATCAATTACTCTTCCTCTCTTTTCTAACAAATACTAGTGAAATTCAATGACATTGCTCCAACTGTCCAATTTTGCCTGTTAAGTTCTAGCCACCATGAAGATCTAATCAAAGATATTTATGCAAGTCAAAGTCAAGTGAGACATACATCTGTTATCAAAATCAATTGGTGATCATTTGACCCAACACCGCTGCCCCATGTCACTGTTTCTTTCACTATTAAATCACTATTAGAACTCCGGAAAAAAGCGACCACAAAAAGCGACCAAAATTGGTCGCTTATAGGCCTAAAAGCGACCAAACATGCCTGGTCGCAATATTGCTGGTCCCTTTATTCTAGGGACCAAAGTTGGTCTCTAAATGTAAAATACGTTTTTTTATTTATTATTAATCATAAAAAAGCGACCAACTTTGGTCTCTAATCCAAATATTATATTTTAAAATCTGAAAAATAGAGACCAAGATTGGTCGCTTTTTTATTAATTTTTTTATTTTTTTTAAAATAAGCGACCATAGTTGGTCGCTAACTTCAAAAAATATATTTTTTTAATTATAAGCGACCAACTTTGGTCGCTATATTTCCAGAAATTATTTTTTTTAAAAATGGAATAGCGACCAAAGTTGGTCGCTTTTGAGAAATCTGGGTTAAATAGCGACCAAGGTTGGTCGCTATTGCCCAGAAAATTGTTTTTTTAAGGGAAAAACGACCAACTAGCGACCAATGTTGGTCACTTTTCTTGGTATATTTTTGGCAGAAACTGCCTGTTTTGGCAGCTACACCACCTGCCAGCTTACCAAAAATCCTAAACAGGCATTTTATGCCAACAACAACAACAACAACAACAATAAACAACAACAACAACAATAAAAAACAATAAAGTATAAAGTTCAATAGAACTAACACATTAAGCTAACAAAACTAAGTTAACGCTTATTACAAGTCCATTCGAAAACTGGTTCTATTGTCTAGTTCAAAGTATATAAAGTACTCAAGGAGTGTTCTTTCAACATCCTCGTCCGAAAGTTGGATTGCCTCGCCCGACTCATTAGGTGGCTGACTGCGTATGAATTCCCCCACATCAGCTGTGAAGCGAACCTATAAGAAAAATTATATTGAATTAGTATTTCAAAATTAATATAAAAGTAAATCAAAATACTTAATAAAAAGTAAAAAACTTACATGTATAGTCGAGGCTCGACCCTCGACCCACCTTTCTGGATCAGTCTCTTTCTTCTTCTTTACAATACGAGTCTCATTGAATAACTCATCTTACTTCATTGGCATCATAAAGCTGTCTGGTGGCTTTGGTGATTATCCTCGTGGTACTATTACTCGGGATGAACTTGGATACAGAGAATAACTTGGATACAGTACCTGACAGGGTATGTCTTTGATCAATTGTTGTTCTCATTAGCGACAATGATGATGAGAAGACAATGACATGTGTTTCAAACAGTGATGGTGTAGGTAGGAATTTAACATTTCCTAAATAGATAAAAAAGATGTTATAGAGGAATTTCTACTTCATTTTTCAAGAGGAAAAGAAGTTTAATTGAGAGTGACAAGGTTGATGGTAATGGAAAGTTGTCCGTTGCTCATGGTAGTTCCCATAAAACGGGGATTATAAGACTTTGTGATGACAAATACGAAAGGAAGTTTTATTCTCAACTTTCTTCCGAGTCTGATCCGTACAAGCTTAATGGGATTGGTGATATTTCTTCAGATTCAGACAATGATTTGAGTGGTAAAAGTATGAAAATGCTAATAAAAAAAATTAAAAGTAAAACGTTTTTCTTGGAAGAGAAGGATGCTGAACTCTGCATGAACGTGATATGTGCACTATAAAGAGCATATAAAGTGCACATATCACATTCATGCAGAGTTCAACATCCTTCTCTTCCAAGAAAAATGTTTTACCTTTAATTCTTTTTATTAGCATTTCCATACCTTTGTCACTCAAATCATTGTCTGAATCCGAAGAAATAATCACCAATTCTATTAAGCTTGTACGGATTAGACTTGGAAGAAAGTTGAGAATAAAACTTCCTTTCGTCTTTGTCATCACAAAGTCTTATGATCCCCGTTTTATGGGAACTGCCATGAGCAACGGACAACTTTCCATTACCATCAACCTTGTCACTCTCAATTAAACTTCTTTTCCTCTTGAAAAATGAAGTAGAGAATTCCTCTATAACCTCTTCTTTTATCTACTTAGGAAATGTTAAATTCCTACCTACACCATCACTATTTGAAACACATGCCATTGCCTTCTCATCATCATTGTCGCTAATGAGAACAACAATTAAAGGCACACTCTGCCAGGTACTGTGTCTAAGTTATTCTTGGTGGAAGTTCCATTGCATGTCTAATAAAGTCATCAACCCCTTCTACAAAATCCTCCCGCAATCCTAAATTTCAATTCATATCCACAAAAGTTCAATTCATATCCTAAAGGCTCAATTCATATCCTAAAAGTTCAATTCATACACAAAAATTTCAATTCATATCCTAAAGGTTCAATTCATATCCTAAAAGTTCAATTCATACACAAAAATTTCAATTCATATCCTAAAGGTTCAACTCATATCCACAAAAGTTCAAGTCATATCCTAAAATTTCAATTTATAAACTAAAAATCCAATACATAAACTAAAAGTCCAATTCATATCCTAAAGGTTCAACTCATATCCACAAAAGTTCAAGTCATATCCTAAAATTTCAATTTATAGACTAAAATTCCAATACATAATCCAAAAATTTCAATTCATATCCTAAAGGTTCAATTCATATCCTAAAGGTTCAACTCATATCCACAAAAGTTCAATTCATATCCTAAAATTTCAATTTATAAACTAAAATTCCAATACATAAACTAAAAGTCTAATTCATATCCTAAAGGTTCAATTCATATCCTAAAGGTTCAACTCATATCAATAAAAGTTCAAGTCATATCCTAAAATTTCAATTTATAAACTAAAATTCCAATACATAAACTAATATCCTAAAGGTTCAATTCATATCCTAAAGGTTCAACTCATATCCACAAAAGTTCAAGTCATATCCTAAAATTTCAATTTATAAACTAAAATTCCAATACATAAACTAATATCCTAAAGGTTCAATTCATATCCTAAAAGTTCAACTCATATCCACAAAAGTTCAATTCATATCCTAAAATTTCAATTTATAAACTAAAATTCTAATTCATATCCTGAAGGTTCAATTCATATCCTAATGGTTCAACTCATATCCACAAAAGTTCAAGTCATATCCTAAAATTTCAATTTATAAACTAAAATTCCAATACATAAATTAAAAGTCCAACTCATATCCTAAAGGTTCAATTCATATCCTAAAGGTTCAACTCATATCCACAAAAGTTCAAGTTATATCCTAAAATTTTAATTTATAAACTAAAATTCTAATACATAATCCAAAAATTTCAATATCATATCCTAAAGGTTCAATTCATATCCTAAAGGTTCAACTCATATCCACAAAAGTTCAATTCATATCCTAAAATTTCAATTTATAAACTAAAATTCAAATACATAATCCTAAAGATGCAACTCTTAGGGTTTCTTCTCTTCAAACAATTTCTTCCCCAAATTAGTAGGTAAAACTAAATATTTTGGACTGAATGTATTAATAAGAACCCTAAAAATTGCAAATAATATATAACTTTTAACCCTAACATGGTTGAGCTAACTTTGAACCCTAACATGGAGAAATTAAACCCTAACATAGAGAAATTAACTTTAAACCCTAACATGGTTGAACAAATAATATATAACATTGAACCCTAACATGGAGAAATTAAACAAAATCAGTGTATTTCGAAAAAAAACAAAGAAAGGAGAGAAACCTACCTTGGGAATGGAGGTCGCCAGCGATGGAGCTGCTGTCGTCGGTGGTCGTCGGTGGCGTGGGTGGCGCCGCTGCTGCTGGGAGTCGGAGGGAGGGAGGGGTTTGAGTGTGAGAGAGAAAAGAGAAATTTTGGGGAAATTTTTTGAAAGAATTAGAGGGGAAACCCAGTTTGACACTGGAATTAAAAATAGCGACCAACTTTGGTCGCTATTTTGGTAGCTAAATAAGTTTTGACTTTATGACCAAAATAGCGACCAAAATTGGTCGCTATTTTTGACCGTTTGACCAAAATAGCGACCAAAGTTGGTCGCTATTTCTAAAAAATAAATAAATTACTTTTAATTCAATTTAAAATTATGTACATATGTAGTATAAATTTAGGATTTTAATTCAATTTAAGCTATATATATATATATATATATATATATATATATATATATATATATATATATATATATATAATATTTTAAAAATATATATATATATATATTAATTGATATAAGTCGAGACGTTTTAATTTATTGTTAATATATATACATGCATATGAGTAGGTTATAAGTCGATGAATCAATTTACAAGTGTATCAATACCTAAAAGAACCCGTCCCTGTTTCCGAGCGCTTCATGTTCTTATATATATATATATATAGCTTATATACTATATACTATATTGTACTATATATATCGAATATACCTTGATATATAATACACTATACTATATATATAGTATAGTGTATTATATAATACACTATACTATACACTTAGTATATATAATACACTTAGTATATATATACTATAATATGCTATGCACTAAGTATTAGTGCATTAGCTAATATTATATCGAATATAGCTTATATATATATATATATATATATATATATATAATATAAGTCGAGACGTTTTAATTTATTGTTAATATATATACATGCATATGAGTAGGTTATAAGTCCATGAATGTGACGACCCGACCCGTCATCTCATGAGTTACCGCCCCGTTTTCCCCATTTTCTGTTTCTTCATGCTTCGTTATACGTATCTTGTGTGATCGAGTTGATTTGGAGTGGTTTTGGTAGGGAATGAGACACTTAGTCTCTTTTAAGAAGGCTTAAGTTGGAAAAGTCAACCGGACATTGACTTATGAGTTAGAGGGTTCGGATGTAAATTCCGATAGTTTGGTTAGCTCCGGGAGGTGATTTGTGACTTAGGAGTGTGATCGGAAGTAGTTTTGGAGGTCTGGTGTAGAATTTGGCTTGAATTGGCGAAGTTAGTATTTTGGTGATTTCCGGTTGATAGGCGAGATTTTGATCCGGGAGTCGGAATGGAATTCTGAGAGTTTCTATAGCTTCGTTAGGTGATTTGGGATATGTGTGCAAAATTTCAGGTCATTCGGACGTGGTTTGGTTGGGCTTTTGATCGAATGCGTGTTTTGGAAGTTTTAGAAGAACTTAGGCTTGAATTCGATGTAATTTGATGGTTTTGGTGTTAATTGAGGTGTTTTGATGATTGGAACAAGTTTAGATGATGAATGTGTTGGTGCTTTTGGTTGAGGTCCCAGTGACCTCGGGTGAGTTTCGGGTGGTTAAACAAACTATTTCATCTTTGGAAAAGTTGCAGATTTTTGTTTAGCTTCAGCTGTGCACCAGAAAATTTCTGGTGCGATGAGTCCAGTTTGGAAGCTCATATCTTGAAATATATAAGGAATCAGAAAAAGTGCAAAACATGAAAGTTGTAGCCCTTGTATTCTCGTTTCCTGAAAGTTAAACCATTCATGATTTGGATATTCTATCAGAAAGTTATGATGAATCGAATATGGCTGGTGGATCAGTTTTGACAGAATTTTCTGATGCACTTTAGAAGCTCATATCTCGGAATATATAAAGGGTTATATGGTTTAGAACCTATCAAATGAAAGATCTTCGAGTCTAGTTTTTAAATATTCAAACCATTTGTCATTTGGATATTTCCACAATGAGTTATAGGCGTTTTAACAGAAGGTGTACAGAAGGGAAAATGGTAAGAGGATGTACAACCTGCACAACGCAAGGTACACCTCGATGAAGCCTGGACATAATGTTTTTAAGTCCTCTTGTCCGCGATTTGGGTCCATTTTTCAGCTATAGTTGATCATTTTGAGAGCCTTTTGAAGGAGATTGAAGAGGGATTCAAGGAGAAACGTTTGGAAGTAAGAATGTCGGACCTAAAACTCATTTATATTGTGAAATCCACCTAGAAAATCATTGAATTCTTGCTAAAAAAGGAAGAAAAAGGGCTTGGGATTTTGAGATTTTGATTGGGGATTTGGAGGACCATTTGGGATCGGATTTGAGAACTTTTAGTATGTATGAACTCGTGGGGAGATAAGGAACCCATTGATGTAAAAATTTCTGAATTTCGAGAAGTGGGCCCGGGGCTCGGGTTTTGCCAATTTCGAGAATTTTGATATTTTCGATTGTTTTCGATTGGGTATTGTTTCTTTAGCATAATGTGACATGTTCGTTGTGATTTTGGTCAGATTCAACGCGTGAGGAGGCCAATTTGAGAGGCAAGGGCATAGCGAGCTAGAGCTTTGGCCAGTTTAAGGTGAGTAATGATTTTAAATGATGTCCTGAGGGTTTGAAACCCCGAATTTTGCACAACATAGTGCTATACTGAGATGAGACACACGTTACGTGATGAGCGTGGGATTCATTGCTACTGGGGATTGTGACTTGGTCCATCCCAATTGATATTTTCACTACATTTTGACTAAGACTTATGCATTGTCATTCTGACTTGGGCTAGTTGCCATGTTTGGGGCCTTGTGCCGACTTGTAGAACCCTTATGTGATTTTTGACTGGTTTTCCTCACTTATTTGCTAAAAATCATATCCTCAGTCATGTTTCTAATTGTTTAAAAATGATATGAACCGGGTTATGAAATGTTAACCATAAATGAGAGAAATATGTGGGTTGAGATCCCTACCTTATATTATTGTGCCCGAGAGACTGTGATTATAATGACTGAGAGGGGTTGAGGACCCAATAGTGAGGATATTATATATGATATTGGATCGGGCTGCACGCCGCAACAAATACATATATTGGATCGGGTTGCACGCCGCAACAAATACTTATATGGACCGGGCTGCACGCTGCAGCAAATATGCAAATACATATATTGGATCGGGCTGCACGCAGCAGCAAATACTTATATGGACCGGGCTGTGCGCCGCGGCAAATATGTATATATATATACAATGTATATATATATGTATATGGATCGGGCTGCACGCCGCAGCAATATAGCGCTTGGGCTGTAGGAGCCCCTCCGGAGTCTGCACACCCCCAGTGAGCGTAGTCGACTATCTATATGGATCGGGCTGTGCGCCACAATGATATATGGATCGGGCTGTACGCCACAGCGGTATATATATATGTTTTGATTTCGGTTATTGTGAGAAGTGTATGAATTGAGTATTGAGGGTAAGAAATAAGTAAATGAACAGAAATGCTCGAGGAGCAAATTTATACTGGATTAATGCCTGTCAAATTACCTGTTTTCACCTGGTTCAAAGAGTTTCATTCAATTTTCTTTACTACTTGCTCTTTAAATGGTTTTACTGCTTTGATATAGAACTGCTTAGTGCCTTTACGTGATTTCATACCGTCAGCCATTATTTATTGTTATTACTCACTGGGTCAGAGTACTCACATTATTCCCTGCACCGTGTGTGCAGGTATAGGTGTCCCTGAGGTGTAGGGCGAGCTTTCCTGCCATTCAGATTTTCATCGGAGTTATCGAGGTAGCTGCATGGCGTCCGCAGACCCGATTTCTCCCTCTATCTTTCTTTACTATTTCGCATTTTAGACATATTTCTGCATTAGGCTGTTGAAACCTTGTATTAGAGGCTCAGACTTGTGACACCAGATCATTGGGCATTTGTAGAGATTTTATTATGGCCTTCCACATATTTCAATCTTTTATTTCAGACTTCTACTTATATTAAATTGGTATCTATTTCTGAAAATTGGTAATGAATTCTAATAAGAAGGGATTGTGAGTGGTAATTGGTTGGGCTTGCCTAGCATCGTGTTGGGCGCCATCGGGATTGGGGTCGTGACAAGTTGGTATCAGAGCCTAGGTTACATAGGTCTCGCGAGTCATGAGCCGGTTTAGTAGATTCTCACGGATTGGTACGGAGACGTCTGTATTTATTCTCGAGAGGCTGCAGAACCTTTAGGAAAAACTTCATATTCTTGAAATTCTTGTCGTACGACTTTGGTTGATCCGAGAACTAAACTTCTGTTATTTTATTCTCTCGCAGATGGCGAGGACTCGTGCTACTGGACGAGGTGGACGACCACCAGTGCCACCCACTGAGGCCACCAGAGGCCGTGGATGCGGTCGTGGCAGAGGCAGGGTAACGAGGGCAGCACCTATTGATCCACCAGCTACCCTAGTTCCAGTCCAGGCACCGACAGTGCCTATTGTGATTCCGTGTCTACAAGAGACCTTGGCTCAGATCTTGACAGTTTGTACTAGCCTAGCTCAGGTAGTTTCAGCTACCACAGCAGCGACTACTTCACAGGCCGGGGGAGGCAACCAGACCCCCACCGCTAGCACACCTGAGCAGGTGGTACAGGGATTGCAGACCTCGGAGGCACCTCCAGCTCAGCCGGTTGCACCAGCTCAGGAGTTTGTAGTACCAGTTATGCCAGATGATGAGTAGCGCCGTCTTAGAGGTTTGGCAGGCTCCAGCCTCCGTCATTCAGTGGTGCTAAGGGCGAGGATGCCCAGGGTTTTCTTGACAAGTGTCAGTGGATGCTCCGTACAACAGGGATACTTGAGACTAGTGGTGTGGCATTTACTACTTTTCAATTTATTAGGGCTGCCTTCACTTGGTGGGAGGTATATAAGAGGCGTAGGCCGGTTGGTGCAGTGCCCCTTACTTTGTAGGAGTTCTCCACTCTCTTCTTGGAGAGGTATGTACCGCAGTCCTGCAGGGAGGAGCTGCATAGGCAGTTTGAATGGCTAAAGCAGGGAGATATGACTGTGTCTCAGTATGAGGCAAGGTTTTCTGAGTTGGCTCATCATGCTAGTTGGATGGTTCCGACCGATCGTGAGCGAATCAGGAGATTTGTTGATGGACTTAATTACCATCTCCATATCTTAATGACTAAAGAGAGAGTTTTGGGTGTTTCATTTGAGGAGGTGGTTGATATTGCTCGGGAGATTGAGATGGCTCGTCGGTAGGATAGAGAGGAGAGGGAGGCCAAGAGGCCTCGAGGTTCTGGTAGTTTCAGTGGTGCTCTGTCTAGGGGCCAGTTCCAGCATGGTAGAGGCCGTTCTTTCAGGCTCGCTCAGTCGGCCCGTCCAGAGTATTACAGGGGATCTTCAAGTCGTGGTTATCATGGTTCTCAGCAGGGTCAGCCTTCACTAAGTGCCCTCCCAGCTTAGAGTTCATCTCGTGCTCCATTAGTACAGGGTTCTTCCATGGCAGGTCATTCTACTGGTCCTTCTAGTGCCAAAGGTTCCCTTCAGTCCCTACCTCCAACACCGGGTAGTTGTTATGAGTGCGGAGAGTTTAGGCATATGAGGAGACAGTGTCCTCGACTTCATGATGTTCAGTATCAGCAGAGGGGTCAGCCCTCGACTTCCGCTCCAGTTATTTCACCACCCGCCCAGCCAGCTAGGGGTGGAGGTCAGATAGTTAGGGGTCGACCCAAAAGGGGAGGTCGATCATGCGGTGGCCAGGACCGTTTCTATGCTATTCTAGGCCGGACAGATACCATTGCTTCAGATGTTGTCATCACAGGTATTGTCTCAATCTGCCACAGAGATGCTGCTGTATTATTTGATCCCGGTTCCACCTATTCTTATGTGTCCTTATATTTTGCTCATTATTTGGGTACGCCCCAGGAGATTCTTTCTTTACCTGTTCACGTATCTACCCCGGTGGGCGATACTATTGTTGTGGACCGTGTGTACCAGTCATGTGTTGTGACTATTGGGGGTCTGGAGACCCGAGTTGATCTATTGCTATTGAGCATGGTGGACTTTGATGTTATTTTGGGCATGGATTGGTTATCTCCATGTCATGTTATTCTAGACTGTCATGCTAAGACAGTTACTTTGGCTATGCCGGGTGTACCGCGGATCGAGTGGCATGGTGTGACTGATTATGTTCCTAGCAGAGTGATTTCTTTCTTGAAAGCCCATCGTATGGTTGGGAAGGGTTGTCTGTCATATCTAGCTTTTGTGCGAGATGTTGGAGCTGAGACTCCTAGTATTGATTCTGTCCCAGTTATGAGGGATTTTCCCGATGTATTTCCTGCAGACCTGTCGGGCATGCCGCCGGACAGGGATATTGATTTTGGTATTGACCTGGTGCCGGGCACTCAGCCCATTTTCATTCCGCCATATCCTATGGCACCAACAGAATTGAAAGAGTTGAATGAGCAGCTTCAGGAACTCCTAGATAAGGGGTTCATTCGGCCTAGTGTGTCATCTTGGGGTGCGCCAATTTTATTTGTGAAAAAGAAAGATGGCACAATGAGAATGTGCATTGATTACAAGCAATTGAATAAAGTAACAGTGAAAAACAAGTATCCTTTGCCTCGCATTGATGACTTATTTGATCAGTTTCAGGGAGCGGGTGTGTTCTCCAAGATTGATCTCCGTTCGGGCTATCACCAGTTGAAGATCAGGGATACAGATATTCCTAAGACTGCTTTCAGGACTAGATATGGTCACTATGAGTTTCTTGTCATGTCTTTCGGGCTAATCAATGCCCCAACAATTCATGCATTTGATGAATAGTGTATTTCAACCTTATTTGGATTCATTCATTATTGTATTCATTGATGATATTCTGGTGTACTTGCATAGTCAGGAGGAGCACGCAGAGTATTTGCGTGTAGTGTTGCAAAGATTGAGGGAGGAGAAGCTTTATGCGAAGTTCTCCAAGTGTGAGTTCTGGCTCGGTTCAGTGGCATTCTTAGGGAATATAGTGTCCATCGAGGGTATCCAAGTTGATCCAAAGAAGATAGAGGCAGTTCAGAGTTGGCCTACACCATCCTCAGCCACAAAGATTCGTAGCTTTCTTGGGTTAGCAGGCTATTATCGCCGGTTTATTCAGGGATTTTCATCCATTGCATCACCCTTGACCAAGTTGACTCAGAAGGGTGCACCATTTGTGTGGTAGGACGAGTGTGAGGAGAGCTTTAAGAAGCTCAAGACAGCTTTGACCACAGCTCCAGTGTTGGTTTTGCCATCAGCTTCAGGTTCATATACCGTATATTGTGATGCTTCAAGAGTTGGGATTGGTTGTGTATTGATGCAAGAGGGTAGAGTGATTGCTTATGCTTCTCGTCAGTTGAAACTCCATGAGAAGAACTACCTTGTTCATGATTTGGAGTTGGCTGCCATAGTTCATGCATTGAAAATTTGGAGGCACTATTTGTATGGCGTATCTTGTGAAGTATTCACGGATCATCGCAGTCTTCAGCATTTGTTCAAGTAGAAGGATCTTAATTTGAGGCAGCGAAGATGGCTAGAGTTGCTTAAGGATTATGATATTACTATTCTGTATCATTCGGGAAAGGCCAATGTAGTGGCCGATGCTTTGAGCCGAAAGGCAGTAAGTATGGGGAGTTTGGCGTACATTCCAGTTGGGGAGAGACCATTTGCAATTGATGTTCAGGCTTTGGCCAATCGGTTTGTGAGACTAGATATTTCGGAGCCCCGTCGGGTGTTGGCTTGCGTGGTTTCTCGGTCTTCCTTATATGATCGCATTAGAGAGCGCCGGTATGATGATCTGCACTTGCTTGTCCTTAAGGACAGAGTTCAGCATGATGATGCCAAAGATGTGACCATCGGTGATGATGGTGTGTTGCGGATGCATGGCCGGATTTGTGTGCCCAATATAGATGGTCTTAGAGAATTGATTCTGGAGGAGGCCCACAACTCGCGGTATTCTATTCATCCGGGTGCCGCGAAGATGTATCAAGATTTGAGGCAGCACTATTGGTGGAGAAGAATGAAGAAAGATATTGTGGGATTTATAGCTCGGTGTCTCAATTGTCAACAGGTGAAATATGAGCATCAGAGACTGGGTGGCTTACTTCAGCAGATGGTTATTCCCGAGTGGAAGTGGAAGATGATCACTATGGACTTTGTTGTTGGACTTCCACTGACTTCGAAGAAATTTGATCCTATTTGGGTGATTATGGATCGGTTGACCAAGTTCGCGCACTTCATTCCTGTATGTACTACCTATTCTTCAGAGCGGTTGGTAGGGATTTATATCTAGGAGATTGTTCGGTTGCATGGTGTTCCAGTTTCCATCATCTCAGATAGAGGTACTTAGTTTGCTTCACAGTTTTGGAGAGCCGTTCAGAGAGAGTTGGGTACTCAGGTGGAATTGAGCACAACGTTTCATCCTCAAACGGACGGACAATCCGAGCGTACTATTCAGATATTGGAGGACATGTTGCGTGCTTGTGTCATCGATTTTGGAGGTTCATGGGATGAGTTTTTGCCGCTTGCAGAGTTTGCCTACAACAACAGCTACCAGTCGAGTATTCAGATGGCTCCGTATGAGGCTTTGTATGGGAGGCGGTGTAGATCTCCAGTTGGTTGGTTCGAGCCCGGCGAGGCTAGGCTATTGGGGACAGATTTGGTTCAGGATGCCTTAGAGAAGGTGAATGTGATTCAGGAAAGGCTTCGTACAACACAGTCGCGCCAGAAGAGTTATGCGGACCGAAAGGGTCGAGATGTATCCTACATGGTTGATGAGAAGGTCTTGCTGAAGGTTTCGCCTATGAAGGGTGTTATGAGATTTGGAAAGAAAGGAAAGTTGAGTCCATGATTCATTGGACCTTTTGAGGTACTTAGGAGGATTGGGGAGGTGACTTATATGCTTGCTTTGCCACCCAGCTTGTTGAGTGTGCATCCGGTATTTCATGTTTCTATGCTCCGGAAGTATGTTGGGGACCCTTCCCATGTTTTGGATTTCAGCACGGTTCAGTTGGATGATGATTTGACCTTTGATGTGGAGCCAGTGGCTATTTTGGGTCGTCAGGG
Organism: Nicotiana tabacum; assembly: GCF_000715075.1. Lineage (NCBI taxonomy): Eukaryota > Viridiplantae > Streptophyta > Magnoliopsida > Solanales > Solanaceae > Nicotiana > Nicotiana tabacum. The sequence goes on along the minus strand of NC_134090.1, from coordinate 33,711,711 downwards.
TCGGAAATTGAGGTCAAAGGATATATCTTCGGTAAAAGTGCAGTGGAGAGGTCGGCCCATGGAGGAAGCTACCTGGGAGACCGAGCAGGAGATGCGGAGCAGATATCCTCACCTGTTTGAGGCTAGGTATGTTTCTTGACTCGCTCGAGGACGAACGTTTGTTTAAGTTGGGGAGGATGTGACGACCCGACCCGTCGTCTCATGAGTTATCGCCCTGTTTTCCCCATTTTCTATTTCTTCATGCTTCGTTATCCGTATCTTGTGTGATCGAGTTAATTTGGAGTGGTTTTGGTAGGGAATGAGACACTTAGTCTCTTTTAAGAAGGCTTAAGTTGGAAAAGTCAACTAGATATTGACTTATGAGTTAGAGGGCTCGGATGTAAATTCCGATGGTTCGGTTAGCTCCGGGAGGTGATTTTTGACTTAGGAGTGTGATCGGAAGTGGTTTTGGAGGTCCGGTATAGAATTTGGCTTGAATTGGCGAAGTTAGTATTTTGGCGATTTCCGGTTGAGGCGAGATTTTGATCCGGGAGCCTGAATGGAATTCCGAGAGTTGTTGTAGCTTCGTTAGGTGATTTGGGATATGTGTGCAAAATTTCAGGTCATTCGGACGTGGTTTGGTTGGGTTTTTGATCGAATGCGTGTTTTGGAAGTTTTAGAAGAACTTAGGCTTGAATTCGATGTAATTTGATGGTTTTGGTGTTAATTGAGGTGTTTTGATGATTGGAACAAGTTTGGATGATGTTTTAGGATGTGTTGGTGCTTTTGGTTGAGGTCCCAGTGGCCTCGGGTGAGTTTTGGATGGTTAAACAGACTATTTCATCTTTGGAAAAGTTGCAGATTTTTGTTTAGCTTCAACTGTGCACCAGAAAATTTCTGGTGCGATGAGTCCAGTTTGGAAGATCATATCTTGTAATATATAAGGAATCCGAAAAAGTGCAAAACATGAAAGTTGTAGCCCTTGCATTCTAGTTTCCATAAAGTTAAATCATTCATGATTTGGATATTCTATCAGAAAGTTGTGATGAATCGAATATGGCTGGTGGATCAGTTTTGACATATTTTTCTGATGCACTTTAGAAGCTCATACCTCGGAATAAATAAAGAGTTATATGGTGTAATACCTATCAAATGAAAGATCTTCGAGTCTAGTTTTTAAATATTCAAACCGTTTGTCATTTAGATATTTCAACAAGGAGTTATAGGCGTTTTAACATAAGGTGTACAGAAGGGAAAATGGTAAGAGGATGTACAACCTGCACAGCGCAAGGTACACCTCGATGAAGCCTGGGCAGAATGTTTTTAAGTCCTCTTGTCCGCGATTTGGGTCCATTTTTAAGCCATAGTTGATCATTTTGAGAGCTTTTTGAAGGAGATTGAAGAGGTATTCAAGGAGAAACATTTGGAAGTAAGAATTTCGGACCTAAAACTCATTTATATTGTTAAATCCACCTAGAAAATCATTGAATTCTTGCTAAAAAAAGAAGAAATAGAGCTTGGGATTTTGAGATTTTGATTGGGGATTTGGAGGACCATTTGGGATCGGATTTGAGAACTTTTGTATGTATGAACTCGTGGGGAGATAAGGAACCCATTGATGTAAAAATTTCTGAATTTCGAGAAGTGGGCCCGGGGCTCGGGTTTTCCCAATTTCGAGAATTTTGATATTTTTCGATTGTTTTCGATTTGGTATTGTTTCTTTAGCATAATGTGACGTGTTCGTTGTGATTTTGGTCAGATTCCACGCGCGAGGAGGCCAATTTAAGAGGCAATGGCATAGCGAGCTAGAGCTTTGGCCAGTTTGAGGTGAGTAATGATTTTAAATGATGTCCTGAGGGTTTAAAACTCCGAATTTTGCACAACATAGTGCTATACTGAGATGAGACACACGCTGCGTGATGAGCGTGGGGTTCATTGCTACTGGGAATTGTGACATGGTTCATCCCAATTGATATTTTCACTACATTTTGACTGAGACTTATGCATTGTCATCCTGACTTGGGCTAGTTGCCATGTTTGGGGCCTTGTGCCGACCTGTAGAACCCTTATGTGATTTTTGACTGGTTTTCCTCACTTATTTGCTAAAAATCATATCTTCAATCATGTTTCTAATTGTTTAAAAATGATATGAACCGGGTTATGAAATGTTAACCATAAATGAGAGAAATATGTGGGCTGAGATCCCTACCTTATATTATTGTGCCCGAGAGGCTGTGATTATAATGACTGAGAGGGGTTGAGGACCCAATAGTGAGGATATTATATATGATATTGGATCGGGCTGCACGCCGCATAAAATGTGGAAATTGTTTTGGGCTGAGTTCCCTATTTTACTGAGATAGACCGAGGGTCTGATTGTGAGATTGATGACTGAGATAGACTGAGAGTCTGATGGTGAGGTTAATGACTGAGAGAGGCCGAGGGCCTAGTTGTGAGGATTATATATCTATGGATCGGGTTGCATGCCGCAGCAATGTATATATATATGTATATGGATCGGGCTGCACGCCGCAGCAATATAGCGCTTGGGCTGTAGGAGCCCCTCCGGAGTCTGCACACTCCCAGTGAGCGCAGTTGACTATTATTATTATGGATCGGGCTGTGCGCCACAACGATATACGGATCGAGCTGTACGCCGCAGCGGTATATATATATGTTTCGATTTCGGTTATTGTGAGAAGTGTATGAATTGAGTATTGAGGGTAAGAAATAAGTAAATGAACAGAAATGCTCGAGGAGCAAATTTATACTGGATTAATGCCTGTCAAATTACCTGTTTTCACCTAGTTCAAAGAGTTTCATTCAATTTTCTTTACTACTTGCTCTTTAAATGGTTTTACTGTTTGATATAGAACTGCTTAGTGCCTTTACGTGATTTCATACCGTCAGCCATTATTTATTGTTATTACTCACTGGGTCGGAGTACTCACATTATTTCCTGCACCGTGTGTGCAGGTACAGGTGTCCCTGAGGTGTAGAGCGAGCTTTCCTGCCGTTCAGTTTTTCATCGGAGTTATCGAGGTAGATGCATGACGTCCGCAGACCCGATTTCTCCCTCTATCTTTCTTTACTATTCCGTATTTTAGACATATTTCTGCATTAGGCTGTTGAACCTTGTATTAGAGGCTCAGACTTGTGACACCAGATCATTGGGCATTTGTAGAGATTTCATTATGGCCTTCCACATATTTCAATCTTTTATTTCAGACTTCTACTTATATTAAATTGGTATCTATTTCTGAAAATTGGTAATGAATTCTAATAAGAAGGGATTGTGAGTGGTAATTGGTTGCCTAGCATCGTGTTGGGCGCCATCACGACCGGGATTGGGGTCGTGACAATGAATCAATTTACAAGTGTATCAATACCTAAAAGAACCCATCCCTGTGTTCCGAGCGCTTCATGTTCTTGTATATATATATATATATATACACACCTTGATATATAATATAGTATAGTGTATTATATATATCAAGGTGTATATATATATATATAGACACACACGCACGCTTCGTAGTACTGCTTAACTGCATATATAGCATGTTAGAGTATATTTTAGTCTATTCATCCTTTGTATTACAAAAATGTTAACAGGTTACATTTATATTATTTAGATAGTAAATACAAAAGTGATTTTTAATTTTGACCATTGTTGACCTGAAAAGAGACCAACTTTGGTCGCTAAATATACATAAATTTAAATTAGCAACCAAAGTTGGTCGCTAAATTTAAATCAGATTTATTTATATTTTATATAATATTTAAAATAATAATATAATTGTTAAACGTTAGAACTGGGTCCCAGATTAGCGACCAAAGTTGGTCTCTATTTTTGTAAGCGACCAACTTTGGTCGCTAAATTTGAATTATATTTTATAATTTTTTTTAAATAAAAATATAATTATTAAAATTTTATAACTGAGTCCCATTTTAGCGACCAAAGTTGGTCACTATCTGCTTACCCCCTTAATTAGCGATCAACTTTGGTCGCTAATTTTAAATTAAATTTATTTATATTTTATATTTTTTTTAAATAATATTATAATTATTATAATTTTATAAGTGGGTCCCCCTGTAGCGACCAACGTTGGTCGCTAATCTCAGTATACCTTTGACCAAGCAAGTCTGACCAGTCCGGTCAATATTTTGACAAAATTAGCGACCAAGTAGCGACCAACCTTGGTCGCTAATGTATATCAAATAATTATTTTATTATTTTCGCCAATTTAGCGACCAACTTTGGTCGCTTTTCTTGACAGACCAACTTTGGTCGCTAAAGTTTGATCGCTTTTTTCCGGAATTCTAGTAATGAATCTTGTTGGATTCAATATAGTTATACTCTCATATTGCGTGATTTCGGACCAACATTTTTTCAACATATAATAAGAAAGTGCAAACAAAGACATGTATGTGAACTTTGAAAACAAAAATGCGCTTGTCTAGTAATCAATTATCAGTAACTCAATTACATATATAAGATATATCAAATATTTATAATTTTACATTCTGTTAATTGTAGAGTTCATGAACATAGAGTTACGAAGCATTTCTAGATGTCCCATTGTCTTATTACAGCATCAATATCATGAGTCCTCATGCAAATTAAGCAGCAGTCTCACATCAATCACTTGCTGGTGCATGAAGGAAAGAAGAACCAACTTTCTTCGATAGTACTTAATCAAATATTTTGAGGTTGTACTTTGTAATGAAGTGAAATTGAAAAAAGAAATTCAATGAACCAAACTTCAAGGTTAAATGTATCAATAGACAAGAAAATTGTAAATGATCAGGAATGGCTATGTATATAATGTATATGTAACTTGATAATGGGATAATACCAACGGGCAGGTTATACAGACATTCTATGTACGAAAAGTAAACTGGTAACCATTTGATCCAACTTGAATATCAAACAACTCTGACATAAAGATTACTTTTAGTGATATAAGCTTATTTGTGACACTTGGATAATATCTCTTGTGCTTGTTCCATATTTTATCTTATGATTAATATTTTTCTTCACCAATAATATTCATAGCCTTAAAATCCACCATATAGGAAAACTGGATGGTGAACCAAGTAAAAAATAGTTGCTACAGTTTTGGGTTCATACTAATCATGCAACGAACAAACATTGCTACAAGTTCTTAGATTTGTCGAGACCTACTTCAGTTATCTAAGCATTTCTTTGAGGATTAGGTTTCAACACTTACAACTAAAACATAGAAAGAGATAGGGGTGTGCATTCGAATCGGTTTATCGATAAATCGAATCGATTATTTGTTATCGGTTTATCAATTTATCGATTTCGATTTCGAAATTTTCCTTATCGAGTTATCGGTTTCAATTTTGTCCTCTTCAGTTATCGGTTTATCGATAAACCGATAAGATATACTAAAAAGACAAATATACCTTTCTTTATTCTACAATACCCTTTCTTTTACCCCTATTATTTCCTCTTCCCTTATTCTTCAGCGCCGCTTCATAGGTTCTTCTTTCACAGGTATTCCACTTTTACCTTCTCAAAATCTTTTCTTGATCATTTGATTTCTTTATATTGGTAATGTAAATTCTGTTCCTTAAAGTTGCTTACACGTTCATTCTATTATTCTAACATAAACGTAGGGATGTGGTTGTGACAAGCGCTGAGAACGTACTGACTAGATTAGCAAGGAATCTAGGCAATTTACTTCATTGGCTAATTGTGATTCATGGACTCTTTATTCTTGTAATCATAATCTTGTTGCCTTTATCTTCTATTAGCTAACAAAGAATTTACACTAGCCTAGCATTTGACAGTTTTGAGGAGCTTCAGATCAATTTAAGTCTTGATTTACTGTGACTTTTTTTTGTTCATTTTTTTTTTTGATTTTTATTATAAAAGTATTGTTGGATAAGGACCTTATTTAAATTGATTTCTTTCGGTTTTAGGTCAAAAGCAAGGAGTGTTGACTTCGTCTTGCTTTGCTTCATTCAACTCGTTTAAGACTGTAAGTTACATTCTTCATTCACTTCACATGGCTGAATGTAAAGAGAATTGCACAATTTCTTGAAATATTTTATAATCTCACTTTGAAGGTGTCTGGATCATTTTATGTAACATCAAATGCCCATTTTCTTGATATTGGTCAAGTTGCTGTTTACTTAAATCGGTTAATAACAACTGAATATGAACTTTTGAGTGAGATGATATCAAGTATGTGGAAAAAATTTGAGAAGTATTGGGGTGAACCAAAAAAAATGAACTAAATGATTTTCATTGCTTGTGTTTTGGATCCTCGCTACAGGTTTACTACTGTTAGTTTTGTACTTAAGAAGATGTTTGGAGATGAAGGGACAATTATTGAAAAAGAGGTTCATACTTATATGAGTTCATTGTTTAATGAGTATGTCTCTAAGTCGGTTTCAAAAGATACTGGTGGTAAAGTTTCTACCTCTTTGCCAAGCTCTTCATTCAGCACAATGGAAACTTCAACTCCTGGTTTAGGTGAACTTTTAGATGAAATAAGGAAACATAAAGCTGCAAGTGGAGGTGTAGATTCTAAAACAGAATTGGAAAAGTATCTTGGAGAAGATCCTGAAAATGAAAGACCGGACTTTGATATCTTGGCTTGGTGGAAGGTGAACTCACCTAGATTTCCTATTCTTGCTAAGATGACTCGAGATGTGCTTGCTATTCCTATTTCAAGTGTGGCATCTGAAAGTGCATTTAGTACCGGTGGGCGTATTCTTGACTAATTTTGGAGTTCATTAACTCCTAAATTGGTTGAAACTCTAGTGTGCCTTCAAGATTGGCTTCAGAGTGAATCGCTTCCTGTAAATATTGAGGAAGATTTAGATTTTCTCGAGACACTCGAGGAAGGTATGTATATTTTAATTAATTTTATTGTATTACTTAAGATAGTTAAATAATATATTAATTGCTTGACTTGTTAATATATATTCTTATTAGATTTTACTAATCTTGGCAAAGAAGCTTCCACCGACGATGTTTGCTAGAGTTTGTTAGTTGCTATGTAAATTTTCCATTTTAAATAATATACTTGTAAAAGAATGTGATGTATTACAAAGTTCTTAATATTTTTCTTAATTTCTTCCAAGTTTAAAGCTTGGTAGAAACTATGCGATCAGTTGCACAGGGGTACCTATTTTGACAAAGATGTCACTGGGAAGATCATTCATGTTGACTTCTTCATGTACAATATTCTTGTGGTCATGTTATCACTATTTTTGGGATGTTCGATGTAACAATGTAGTTATGGTAGCTTTAGACAACTCTGTTCTTCGACAAATTAGATGATGCCTTCTTGATTGAGGGCCTAGTAGAGCATCTGGATTACATTGCTATGCCTCTTTCTCACTATTTTGTTATCAAAGCATTTATTCATTTGGTGTTGGAGTATGTGCATATCTCAGTGGTCCAGCTTAGTCAAAAACATCAGATTCAATTTGCCAATTCCTTCTATCTTTCTTATATTAATATACAGAGAACGATCAATTGCATAGGGGTACCTATTTTGACAAAAGATGTCATTGGGAAGATCATTCATGTTGACTTCTTCATGTACAATATTCTTGTGGTCATGTTATCACTATAGGGTATTTATGTGGTCATAAGTTAGTGCTCTATTGTACAGTAGTGAGGCCTTAATCGTTAGTCAAACAGTATTTTTGGTGGTATACATTTGATCCCTTACTTTAGTTTCGTTGCATGTGCTTGTTGACACAATATTTATGTTATAAACGGTGTTCGTCTTATTTTAGCTTCTTTTTGTCCATATTAGTTAGGCGTGTTTATAGCGATACACTTTCCGTGGAATCTCGTAAATTTTCTTATTGGTGTAATCGATAACCGAATCGATAAGCCCCAAAAATCGATAAATCGAAATTGAAAAAATCGAAACCTTATTGAAATGATAACGATAAGCATATGTACAAATCGATAATCGATAAGTAATTATCGATAAGGGTCAAAATCGAATCGATAAATCGAATGTACACCCCAAGAAAGAGAGACATAGACACAACTAGGGGTGTACAAAGGAAACCGACAAACCGCACTAACCCGATAATCCGAGTCAAACCGAGAAAAAAAACCCGATTATGGTTTGGTTTGATTTGGTTTGGTACTGGAAAAAAAACCCGACCATAATTGGTTTGGTTTGGTTTTAACTAAAGAAAGTCAAACCGAAACCAAACCAACCCGACATTGCATATATAAATTTTTTAGATATATTTAATACATAAATATACTTATTATGATGTTATTTATAAATATTTCTTAAAAAAAAATCATACTTTTATCTTTTAAGGTATTATTTCAAGGTTGGACTTAGAACTTTTGAATGTTCCAATAAGTTTTATAGCCATTAATAACAAAAGTCCAAACCAAAATCAAATCAATACTAATGATAACAAAAGACATTCAATTCAATACTACGAACTAGAATGTATTGAATATCTATTTTTTGTTTTGAAATAATTTAAATAAAAATGCATAACCTATTTTTATTTTTTCTTTAGCGTTTAGTCATGTAGTGTAACGACCCGAACCGTCGTTTCCTGTATTTTCGTCCCGTATTCCCCGTTAAATGCTTATTCATGTTTCAATATGTGTACTTGGTGAATTTGAGTCAATTCGGATCGAGTTTGATATGAAATGGGACAATTAGTCTCTTTAAGGAAGAATTAGTTTGGAAAAGTCAATCGGACGTTGACTTGTGAGTTAGAGGGCTTAGAATTGAATTCCGATAATTCGGTTAGTTTCGGGGGATGATTTAAGGCCTAGGTGCGCAATCGGAATTAATTTTGGAGGTCCGGTGAAGAAATTAGCTCATTTTGGCGAAGTTAGTATTTTGACGATTTCCGGTTGATAGGTAAAATTTTGATCCGACGGTCGGCATGGATTTCCGAGAATTTCTGTAGCTTCGTTATGTCATTTTGGACTTGTGTGCAAAATTTGAAGTCAATCAGACGTGATTTGATAGGTTTCGGCATCGGAAATAGAAGTTGGAAATTCTAAAGTTCATAAAACTTGGATTGGAGGTTGATTCATGATTTTAGCGTTGTTTGATGTGATTTGAGGCCTCGACCAAGTCCGTAATGTATTTTGGGACTGGTTGGTATTATTGGTCGGGGTCCCGGGGGCCTCGGGTGTGTTTCGTATGCCCAACGGGTCATTTTTGGAAGATTTTTGTCGTTTTGAGCATAAATGTAATGATCTAAAGGTTTATTTTTAGTTCTAGAGATCCAAATTTGATTTCGAGACTTCCAGAATTTAAATCATGAATTATAGGACTGATCTGGAAATTTTGGTTTAATTTCATCAAGTCGCGATTGGGTTTTTGACGTGAAATGTGAGTTAATTGTTTAACGAGCGAAATGGGTTTTGAACTGGGCAAACGAGCTCCTAATTGAGTTTAAATTGAAGGGTTGTGTTCGTATTATTATTTGTGACTCATAGGAACAAGAATCGTCTAATTCCGAGTTCGTATGATGGAGTTAGAGCCATTTTAGTGAAAAATGGCTGTGCTGCAAATTTCTTAAAAGCTGCTGTATTTTCTGTAGCAGTGAACAATACCCGCGCGTGAACAGTAACCGCGTGGGTGAAAAGTGAACAGTGACCTCACGTGCATGAACAGTGCCCCCGTGAACAGTACCGAAACTTTCGGGACAGATTTAATGTCCAGCAGTCCGAGTTTGGTCATTTTTTTTGACTTCCAAGCTCGAATTTTGGGCGATTTTTAGCAAGAAATCTTGGGAAATCTTGAGGTAAGTCACTTGTGATTATTTCTACTCCATAATATTGAATTATCATCGAATAATCCGACTAGATTACATGTTTTTGAGGAGTAAATTGAATATTTAGGCCTAGGGATTTGAAAATAAGATTTGAAGATTTGAGGGGTCATTTGAACTCCGATTTTGGTAAATTTTATATGTACGGACTCGTGGCGAGACGAGGAATCCGGTGATGTGACTTTCATAATTTTTTGAGAAGTGGGCCCGGGGCTCGGGTTTCGCGAATTTCGATATTTTTCGAGTCTTTTCGATTGGGTTATATTCCCTTAGCCTATTGTAATGTATTCGTTGTGCTTTTGACCAGATTCGACGCGCGAAGAGGTAAATTCGAGAGGCAAGGGTATAGCGGAGTAGACATTGGACCGTCTTGAAGTGAGTAATGATTTTAAATGATGCACTGAGGGTTTGAAACCCCGGATTGCACAACATACTGCTATGTTGAGATGAGACACGCGTTGTATGACGAGCGCGGAGTCATTTACTATTGGGGATTGTGACTTGGTCCATCCCAGTTGATATTTTTACCACGTAATTGATAAAGATTTATTGTTTTTCACTATGATTGGGCTTATTTCCAAATTTGGGCTTCGTGCCAATTATCTGAAATCTTTTATGAATTTACATCACTATTTTCTTCACGAATTGAAATATTATTTGAACTCAGTCCAATTGAATTATATTATTTTGTGAACTCAGCTACATTTATACTCAACTCGAGATTTAATGATATTTATAATGCTGTTGAGCTGAGCACTATTGTTTTACTGATGCCCAAGAGGCTTATGATTATTTTCTGGACTGATTGAGGCCGAGAGCTATACGTGAGGATATGTTGAATGATGTGAGGAGGCTTTCAGGCCTCGAGTGTTATATGAGGAGGCTTTCAGGACTCGTGTGTGATGTGTGAAGGCTTTCAGGCCTATTGATATTGCGCTTGGGCTGTAGGAGCCCCTCCGGAGTCTGTACACACCCCCAGTAAGCGCAGGGTACCCAGGTGAGTTGGGAGTGGGCCCGAGAGACCGTTGCTTGTGTGTGGTGAGTTGGGAGTGAGCCCGAGGGGCTGATGTTGTGTGCTGGTGAGTTGGGAGTGAGCCCGAGGGGCTGATACTATACTGAGATTTACATATTGAGCCCGAGGGGAAAGCTTTTGATTTATCCTTACTGTGGAAATTGTTTGTCTTTACTGTTTTAAAAGAAGAATTATCTGATACTCACTATTTTCTGTATAACTGATTTTACTGCTTGGGATAGCGCTATATTGTGCCGTTATGAGATTTCATATTTTCAGTCGTTATTTATTTTTATTACTTACTAGGTTGGAGTACTCACATTACTCCCTGCACCATGTGTGCAGATACAGGAAGAGCTGAGTTCGCTCTTGAGCGCTGATTCTTTCCAGACCAGGCGGTGACTAGGAGTAACGAGGTAGTTGTTGACGTCCGCAACCCTATTTTCTCCCTTATCTTTGTTATTTATGATAATTCCAGACCTTGTAAAATATTAGTAAACTTTGTAGTAGCTCATGACTTGTGACACCCCGATTTCGGGCTGAGTTGGGAGGGTTTTCCTTGTTCTATCACGTTTATTTCGCATTTAAGATTATATTGCCCATGATTTAGACTTATTCCTGCTAAGTAATTATAAAGAGATGTACTGTTTTGTGGATTGGCTGGCCTTGTCCTCACGAGAGGCGTCATCACGACCGGGTTGGGATTTTGGGTCGTGACAAGTTGGTATCAGAGCCTAGGTTACTAGGTCTCACGAGTCATGAGCTGGTTTAGTAGAGTCTCGTGGATCGGTACGGAGACATCTGTATTTATCCTCGAGAGGCTGCAGAACCTTTAGGAAAACTTCATATTCTTGAATTATTATCGTTCGTCCTTGATTCAGCTGGAAAAAAAAAGTAACTCTTACAATTCCATCCACGTGTTCGTATGCGCGAATGAGCGCTCAGTATTAGATGTGCCTTGATGGCTTGTAATTCCCTGGACGAAGGGCGAGACACAATCACTATGAGTTTGATGTTAGGCCAGTCTGGAGGACTTGAGGCTGGATCCTTGCCTATGGCTTGAGCACCGAAGTGCTGATTGTGCGAGCAAGAGTTTTGAAATTATATGTCCGGTATTGTCCCTATTAGTGGGAATGATGGTTGGATAGCCACGTGAGAAGTATGTTAGTACTGCGAGATATATCTATATGACTTGGAGGTGACGAGGAAGGGCGTCAGGATAATAGATGAACTATTAAGTGTTTGATTTTCATTGTGATCTGATGTGTATCCCCGAGTTATGGGCGCATGAAGAATCTTTTCATGTCTCCTGTTTGGAGTGAAGTAAATTTCATGTTATGGTATGAGTTTAGACTCAAGAAGACTAAGTGATTGTGTAATGTGAATGACGGTGGAAGGTATACAAAAATATTAATTAGAAGTGGAACATGTGGGTTATCTCCTGCGGAGTGTTCTAAGGTGGTGTGATTCTTATACTGTCTATTAGAAGATCTCATTTACAAGTAAAGAATATGCGTTGAAATCTAAATTTGGTCGCCTAGAGAGTGGGCTTAACTGTTATGTGAGTGAATGCAATAATTGCAGAAGAGTTAAAATTCTAGATGATTTGTGTTTCCACAAGCTTATGAAGGAGTGAGTTCAATCTCACTATGGTATTACGGCAATCATAGAGTATGTGCGTTATGATTTATTGAGTGCGTTTTGATCTATGTCTTTGAGCCAAGTTGGGGAGCTTGCTATTAAATAAGTTGATTGCACGATTTTGTGCTATATTGGTTCCAGTTTGAGGTGTGTTGGTGAGTTGGTTATTGCTTACGGGGATTAAGGTCGATCAGGCGGTGGACGGGCCTGTTTTTTTTATGTTATTGTTTCAAATGATGTCATTACAGGAATTGTCCAGTCTGCCATAGATATGCCTCTGTATTATTCCATCCCGGTTCTACCTATTCTTATGTGTCCTCATATTTTGCTCATTATTTGGGTACGCCCCGAGAGTTTCCTTCTTTACCTGTTCATGTATCTACCCCGGTGGGCGATACTGTTATTGTGGACCCTGTGTACCGGTCGTGTGTTATGATTATTGAGGGTCTGGAGACCCGAGTTGATCTATTTTCTATTGAGCATGGTAGATTTTGATATTATTTTGGGCATGGATTGGTTATCTCCATATCATGCTATTCTAGACTGTCATGCTAAGACAGTTACTTTGGCTATTCCGGGTGTTCCGAGGATCGAGTGGCGTGGCATGACTGATTATGTCTCTAGCAGAGTAATTTCTTTCTTGAAAGCCCAGCGTATGGTTGGGAAGGGTTATCTATCATATCTGGCTTTTGTGCGGGATGTTGGAGCTGAGACTCCTAGTATTGATTCTATCCCAGTTGTGAGGGACTTTCCTGATGTATTTCCTGCAGACCTGCCGGGCATGCCGCCGGACAGGGATATTGATTTTGGCATTGACTTAGTGCCGGGCACTCAGCCCATTTCTATTCTGCCATATCGTATGGCACCAGCAGAGCTGAAAGAATTAAAGGAGTAGCTTCAGGAACTCCTAGATAAGGGGTTCATTCGGCCTAGCGTGTCCCCGTGGGGTGCACCTGTTTTATTTGAGAAGAAGAAAGATGGCACAATGAGAATGTGCATTGATTATAGGTCGTTGAATAAGGTAACAGTGAAGAACAAGTATCTTTTGCCTCGCATTGATGACTTATTTGATCAGCTTCAGGGAGCGAGGGTATTTTCTAAGATTGATCTCCGTTCGGGCTATCACCAATTGAAAATCAGGGAGTCAGATATTCCCAATACTGCCTTCATGACTAGATATGGTCACTATGAATTTTTGGTTATGTCTTTCGGGCTGACCAATTCCCCAGCAGCGTTCATGCATTTGATGAACAGTGTATTTCAGCCTTATCTGGATGCATTTGTTATTGTATTCATTGATGATATCCTGGTGTACTCGCGTATCCAGGAGGAGCATGCCCAGCATTTGCGTGTAGTGTTGCAGAGATTGAGAGAGGAGAAGCTTTATGCAAAATTCTCCAAATGTGAATTTTGGCTAAGTTCTGTGGCATTTTTTGGGACACATAGTGTCCAGCGAGGTATACAGGTTGATCCAAGGAAGATAGAAGCAGTGCAGAGTTGGTCTAGACCGTCCTCAGTCACAGAGATTCGGAGTTTTCTTGGGCTAGCAGGCTATTATCGCCGATTTGTTCAGGCGTTTTCTTCTATTGCATCGCCTTTGACCAAGTTGACTCATAAAGGTGCCCCATTTGTATGGTCCGGCGAGTGTGAGGAGAGCTTTCAGAAGCTCAAGGCACTTCTGACCACAGCTCCAGTGTTGGTGTTACCATCAGCTACAGGTTCATACACGGTATATTGTGATGCTTCCAGAGTTGGGATTAGTTGTGTGCTAATGCAGGAGGGTAGAGTTATTGCTTATGCTTCTCGTCAGTTGAAGCCCCATGAGAAGAACTACCATGTTCATGATTTGGAGTTGGCTGCTATAGTTCATGCCTTAAAAATTTGGAGGCACTATTTATATGGCATATCTTGTGAGGTATTCACTAATCATCGCAGTCTTCAGCATTTACTTAAACAAAAAGATCTTAATTTGAGGTAGCGGAGATGGCTTGAGTTACGTAAAGACTATGATATTACCATTCTATATCATCCGGGAAAGGCCAATGTAGTGGCCGATGCGTTGAGCCGAAAGGCAGTCAGCATGGGGAGTTTGGCTTACATCCCAATTGGGGAGAGGCCTCTTGCAGTTGATGTTCAGACCTTGGCCAATCAGTTGGTGTGGTTAGATATTTCTGAGCCTAGTCGGGTATTGGCTAGTGTGGTTTCTCGATCTTCCTTATATGATCGCATCAGAGAGCACCAGTATGATGATACGCATTTGCTTGTCCTTAAGGACAGAGTTCAGCATGATAATGCCAAAGATGTGACTATAGGTGATGATGGCGTATTGAGGATGCAGGGCCGTATTTGTGTGCCCGATGTTGATGGGCTTAGAGATTTGATTCTTGAGGAGGCCCACAGTTCGCGGTATTCCATCCATCCGGGTGCTGCGAAGATGTATCAGGACTTGAGACAACATTACTGGTGGAGGAGAATGAGGAAAGACATTGTGGGATATGTGGCTCGGTGTCTCAACTGTCAGCAGGTGAAATATGAGCATCAGAGACCGGCCGGTTTGCTTCAGCAGATGATTATTCCTGAGTGGAAATGGGAGAGAGTTACTATGGATTTCGTGAGTGCCTTCCTCGGACTTTGAAGAATTTTGATTTGATTTGGGTCGTTGTGGATAGGCTGACCAAGTCAGCGCATTTCATTCCGGTGTGTACCACATATTCTGCGGAGCGACTGGCTAGGATCTTTATTCAAGAGATTGTGCGGTTGCATGGTGTTCCAGTTACTATTATTTCGGATAGAGGTACTTAGTTCACTTCTCAGTTTTGGAGGACTTTTCAGCACGATTTGGGTACTCAGGTGGAGTTGAGTTCAGCATTTCTTCCTCAGACGGACGGACAATCCGAGCGTACTATTCAGATATTGGAGGATATGTTGCGTGCCTGCGTGATTGATTTTGGAGGTTCTTGGGTTGGTTTGAGCCTGGTGAGGCTAGGTTGTTTGGGACAGATTTGGTCCAGGATGCCTTAGAAAAGGTGAAGGTGATTCAGGAAAGACTTTGCATAGCTCAGTCGCGTCAAAAGAGTTATGTGGACCGGAAGGTCCGAGATGTGTCATTTATAGAGGGCGAGAAGGTTTTGATGAAGGTTTTCTCCGATGAAGGGTGTTATGAGGTTCGAAAAGAAAGGGAAGTTGAGTCCGCGGTTTATTGGACCATTTGAGGTACTTAGGAGGATTGGAGAGGTGGCTTACGAGCTTGCTTTGCCGCCTAGATTGTCGGGTGTTCATCCGGTATTCCATGTGTCCATGCTCCGGAAGTACATTGGGGACCCGTCTCATATTTTAGATTTCAGTACAATACAGTTAGATGAAAATTTGACTTATAATGTGGAGCCAGTGGCTATTTTGAGTCAACAGGTTCAAAAATTGAGATCAAAAGATATAGCATCAGTGAAAGTACAGTGGAGAGGTCGGCCCGTGGAGGAGGCTACTTGGGAGACCGAGCAGGAGATGCGGAGCAGGTACACGCACCTATTTGAAACTCCAGGTATGTTTCTTAACTCGCTTGCGGATGAGCGTTTTTTTAGTTGGGGAGAATGTAATGACCCGAACCGTCGTTTCCTGTATTTTCATCCCGTATTCCCCGTTAAATGCTTATTCATGTTTCAATATGTGTACTTGGTGAATTTAAGTCAATTCGGATCGAGTTTGGTATGAAATGGGACAATTAGTCTCTTTAAGGAAGAATTAGTTTGGAAAAGTCAACCAGACGTTGACTTGTGAGTTAGAGGGCTCGGAATTGAATTCCGATAATTCGGTTAGTTTCGGGGGATGATTTAAGGCCTAGGAGCGTAATCGAAATTAATTTTGGAGGTCCGGTGAAGAAATTAGCTCATTTTGGCGAAGTTAGTATTTTGGCGTTTTCCGGTTGATGGTGAAATTTTGATCCGACGGTCGGAATGGAATTCCGAGAATTTCTGTAGCTTCATTGTGTCATTTTGGACTTGTGTGCAAAATTTGAAGTCAATCGGACGTGATTTGATAGGTTTCGACATCGGAAATAGAAATTTGAAATTCTAAAGTTCATAAAACTTGGATTGGAGGTTGATTCATGATTTTAGCGTTGTTTGATGTGATTTGAGGCCTTGAGCAAGTCCGTAATGTATTTTGGGACTGGTTGGTATTATTGGTCGGGGTCCCGGGGGCCTCGGGTGTGTTTCGGATGCCCAACGGGTCATTTTTGGAAGATTTTTGCCGTTTTGAGAATTCTAGAGATCCGAATTTGATTTCGAGAGTTCCAAAATTTAAATCATGAATTATAGGACTGATCTGAAAATTTTGGTTTAATTTCATCAAGTCACGATTGGGTTTTTGACGTGAAATGTGAGTTAATTGTTTAACGAGCGAAATGGGTATTGAACTAGGCAAACGAGCTCCGAATTGAGTTTAGATTAAAGGGTTGTGTTCGTATTATTATTTGTGACTCATAGGAACAAGAATCGTCTAATTCTGAGTTCGTATGATATAGTTAGAGCCATTTTAGTGAAAAATGGCTGTGCTGCAAATTTCTTAAAAGCTGCTGTATTTTCTGCAGCAGTGAGCAGTACCCGCACGTGAACAATAACCGCGCGGGTGAACAGAAATAGTGACCGCACGCGCATGAACAGTGCCCCCGCGTGAACAGTACAGAAAATTTCTGGACAGATTTAATGTCTAGCAGTCCGAGTTTGGTCCTTTTTTTTGACTGCTTGGGATAGCGCTATATTGTGCCGTTATGAGATTTCATGTTTTCAGTCGTTATTTATTTTTATTACTCACTGGGTCGGAGTACTCACATTACTCCCTGCACCATGTGTGCAGATACAGACAGAGCTGAGTTCGCTCCTGAGCGTTGATTCTTTCCAGACCAGGCGGTGACTAGGAGTAACGAGTAGTTGTTGACGTCCGCAGCCCCATTTTCTCCTTTATCTTTGTTATTTATGATAATTCCAGGCTTTGTAAAATATTAGTAAACTCTGTAGTAGCTCATGACTTGTGACACCCCGATTTCGGGCTGAGTTGGGAGGGTTTTCTTTGTTCTATCACGTTTATTTCGCATTTAAGATTATGTTGCCCATGATTTAGACTTATTCCTGCTAAGTAATTATAAAGAGATGTACTGTTTTGTGGATTGGCTGGCCTTGTCCTCACGAGAGGCGCCATCACGACCGGGTTGGGATTTTGGGTCGTGACATGTAGTCAATACTCCCTTATTAATCTACTTATTTTAGCATGACTTAGTACTTTTAGATTATCTTTATTTTTATTATGGCTTTTTAATTAGCAATATTGATATTACATGTCCTTATTGTTGAATATTTTAGGATAAGCCATGACACATCTTATATTTTGTATTATTGTCACGACCCAATTTAGGATCATGACCGGCGCTTAGGAGCAAGTGCCCCTAAGTAAGCCTCATTGGTATTTTACAGAAAATCGGACAGAATTTCCCCTATTTTAGGACTATCCAAAAGTTTACCCTATCTCAAAAATCAGCAACAAAACCAACCTATATCGACCAAATATCTCATAATCTTCATCAACTATTCAAATAGTTATTCACCACTATTAATCAATTACTTGCAACACGATAATCTTAACTTCATCTCCAAAATACCATGAGAGAATCTAATACTAGTCATGGGTCTAATAATGACGAATACTCATGACACTAATAAAATGAATATGGAGTGACTCTAAAAGTTCAAAAGGAGAGAACATAATAAATAAATAAACTATTCGCCCACGCGAACAAATGCGGGGCTCACCAGGAACTATCAACTCGTGTACTCTAATTAAAGAAATCCTTGCTCGCGTCAACTGTTGTCTCTATAAAAAAAAAATAGCAGGGAGTGAGTCGCTAGCTCAGTGAGTAATAACACTTAACCACAACCGTTTTTGATTGGGGACAAGTCAGAAAACATGCTTGTATAATAATCACAAAATAAAATGCCCTTTTTAAAACGGTAATAATAATCAGTCTCATCATGTGTTTCCTGTAACAAAATCAATTTAACAATTCAGTAATAAACTCGGTAAATACTGTGTCATAGCAAATCTTTATATTTTGGGAGGTTTCAGAAAAAGATCATGTAATCTGTATCACTGTGTGGACCCCTTCGTAAAAGAAGTCAAATATAACTATAGGTCCCTACTCGAGGGAAAACTGTAACTGTATGCTAGTTCTACCTTCCCACTAGCGAGGGCTCTAACTGTACTCGGTAATCGATAAATACAAGGTGCACCAGGTCTAACGAACCCGTCGTTAGCTACGGAATCCTTTAAAGTCTCCTCCCATTCATACTTTTCTTTGTAAACAGTAAATCTTCACATGGAAGCATTTTCAAAACAGTACAGGGCATTTTAAATTTTTATCAAATCATGTAATCCAATTCCGGTAACGGTAATCATATCTCTAGTAATAGTAAAACATGTCAATAACAGTGAGAACATTTTAAATAATTGTAAACATCTCAATTAAACTATTCATTACCATATCAGGTAAAGGACTTGTCCCTCGTGCAATTTCAAACATTCGATAACACATTTTATTTTCAAAATAATATATAAACCATGCAGATTATGAAAATACAAATTGTGGTAAGATTACTACTCACAATACTCGTGTCAAAATACCAAGCACGTCACCTCGAGCCCTCCATACAACTTGTTACGATCAATCTATAGTATCACAAACACGAATTTAAGTGTCAAACTTCATGAACTACAAACATAGGCAGGTTCTGTTTTATCCACTTTCCTCTTAGTTCCATTTGAAATCAGCTTAATTAGGCTACCCATGTCCCTATCGAAATAATTCTTTGTAATTCCTATGTATTACCAATTCAACAACTAATTAATTTCATCATAAAAATCATCTTTAATACTACCCACTATAATTAAAGAACAAACTAAATCCCAATATCACTATTGAAAAGTTAAACAATATGAAACCAAACTTCTTTCAGAATACTTACGTTGCTAGCTTTTGAAATTGCTTGTTAATTCTTGGATGCCAAACAGAGTACTTTATTCAAGAAGAAAACAAACTGGTGTGTCTTGCACCTCTCCAAGCATCGCATCCTCGCTTCTTCAAGCCAGCAGTTGGGTTTTGACTCAAAGTTGCTACTAAGTTTCCTCGCTCTCACTTTGTTTACCGATTTGAGTTGTAATTATTTCCCAAGTTTTCCTTTATGTATTATATTTGTTGGAAGGAAAATATCCTCTCCAAACCCTGATAAACCTCACGCCACACCATTCAAAGGGGCTTAGCCTCTTAAATTGCTTCATCCCCCTTACCTCGTATTATTGAATATATCATTTTAAAAATTCACAAAAAAATATTTTAAAAATATTTTTGGTCATAAAACAAAGAGTATGTTTCTTGAAAATGATGAATGTTGATCTCATTAGCCTAACTCAAATAAAGAAAGAAATCATTCTCTATAAAAGTCTTAAAATATTTTATTCTTATTTCAAAAGACTTCTGGGGGAATATCTTATTATATTTAAAGTTATTTATCTGACCTAATATTAAAAACAAGAAAGTAACACATAAATATTACTCCTTTTGTTTTAATTTATTTGAACCTATTGACTGGACACGTATTTTAAATTAAAAAAAAACTTTTAAAATTTGTGGCCCTAAACAAATCAGAATAGTTGTATGGCTATAATTATTTTGAAACTTGTGGTGGTAAACATGCCAGAGTTTTTATGTGGTTATAAAAGCTTCTCATTAAGAGTAGAATTAGAAGTTCAAGCTAAATTATTTCCAAATTTAGAAAGGGGTCATTCTTTTTTAAACGGACCAAAAAAAATAGGCTCACATAAACCGGAACGGAGAGGGTATTATCAAGATTCTTTAAGGATTTATCAAGTAAAACCTATTTATAATTAACTCTTTTTTCTCTTTAGAGATTTGGAAACGAAGAGGTTGTCCCAATAGCTCAAGGAAAAATTAATAACTATAGTGTAAAATAAACAAATGAGTGATATTGAGTTAATATTTTACAAAAACAATAGCTTATAAATGTATTAAAAAGACATCCGAAGTTGTCATTTGTTAAAATAAATTAAAAGGAGAGAAAAATAATTAATAAATTCATTTCGAATACATAATATTGTCTTCTCCTATCTTATTATTGTTTCAAGTTCGTAATTTACTAATTTGACTCTAAATATTATAATATAGTTAATTTTTTCTATTGTCTAAATATTTTTAGTGTCAATTCTCACTCTTATAAAAATAAATGTCTGTACCCTACAAGGTCTTTTGGTTCACAAAAAAATATACTGGGATTACAATCCAAAAATTATAATGCAAAAATTAAATAAGAAACAAATATTTATTAGATAGTTTTTGATTTATAAATATTTGGTTCACTAGATTAAAAATAAAATATATGAAATATAATATAAAAATATATTTGATTTTTCCATATAAAAAACTTGGATAAATTTTATTTTTAACTTTAATCTTGGTCTTTTTAAAGGATTTTGGAATAAGAACTTTGGAGAAGAATATTTTGGTCATTTAGTTATTTTATCCTGGGATAGTTAATTTTTACATTATTATCCCACATGAATGTAGAATAAAAATAGTAGCTAATTAATATTTTGGTATAACTATTCTTGCAATTTCTTATACCGAAAAAATTCAACCAAACATGAAACTGATTAATCTCACATTGTACCTTAAATTGTTATCCTTCAATTTTGTCTAATGTAAAATTTATTTTTAAATTTTAAATATTGTTTTGTAATTATTGAGTGTAATTTTCAAAATATTACACATAAAATTGATGAAGAGAAAATACTTAATTATTTGTTCTAATAGTTGAGTGCAATTTTTAAACATTGTACCAAAAAACGATGAAGAGAATATATTATTTGAATATGAAGGGAGTTCAAATATTATATAAAAATCTTTTATCTAATTTTATTTATACTACTATTAAATGCTAGGAAAAAAGTATAAATTTAAACTTAAAATATTTGTACTTGGCTTTAAAGTGTCGGAACAAAAATTGTGATCCAATCCAATTTTAATGATGCTATGTATCGGATTGTTTTACTTTGTTGGAGAACCTTTTATATGATTCCTTTTTTTTTTATAGTATTCTTATTAAATCCTAAATATTAGGATTTCAATAAGGAATGATTTGGGTAAATAAAATTTAGTAATTTTAAAGTCCTAAATATTAGGAAAATAACTTAAATTACAAGTTAGTCCAATGTGAAATCTATTTTTAAAGGGTAAAAAAGGTGAACGATATTTCGCTAAGGGTCTTCGTGCTTTTAATATAGTATAGATTATTAGCTAAATGACCAATTTGCCCTCTTTTAAAATTATGGGGGTATTACAATTATTTTCTTGGAAAATACTTTATATAGTTGTATCTTACTAGGATTAAAGAAATATTTTGAGCACAAGTTATATGTTTTGCTCTACGAAGATTTTATCGAAAAAAACCCCGAAAAAATCCGAATAACCCGAAAACCCGAGATTGAAAAACTCGAGTTTTAATGGTTTGGTTTGGTCTTTAGATTTAATAACCCAACACAATTGGTTTGGTTTGTGTCACGACCCGGATTTTCCCACCCTCGGGAGTCGTGATGGCGCTTACACGTAGAAGCTAGGCAAGCCACGAAATTAGGAATCTTTAACTATTTTGTTTTAATCCTTTTTACAACTTATATTAACAAGTGATAAATATTTAAATAACATCGGAATATGAGATTAAGCGGAAGACTAAGACAAAATAAACCAAAATAATACGAAAATCAACATATGCCTTTACCCAAAAACTGGAGTCACAACATTCATGGACTAACTATGATTACTATATACAAATGTCTGAAAGAAAGATCACTGTCTGTCTCAGATACAAATGATAACAGAACATAATAAAAGATAGAGGAGACGCCGGGCCTACGGACGCCTGCAGGGCTACCTCGGAGTCTCAGTGGACTGAAGGCTGGCTCCCCTACT
Organism: Nicotiana tabacum; assembly: GCF_000715075.1. Lineage (NCBI taxonomy): Eukaryota > Viridiplantae > Streptophyta > Magnoliopsida > Solanales > Solanaceae > Nicotiana > Nicotiana tabacum. The sequence goes on along the minus strand of NC_134090.1, from coordinate 33,689,233 downwards.
ACTGCTGACCAAGTGCTGCTCCGATATCTGCACAAAGTGCAGAGTGTAGCATCAGCACAACTTACCCCATGTGCTGGTAAGTGTATGGCTTAACCCCGGTGAGGTAATGACGAGACTAGGACCGGACTCCAGATAAACCTCTGCAGTTATATAACATAAGGCGGAAAATAAACAGGAATAAGCAGTTTAAATGGGAGGGTGTACATGCTTCGGGGACATATCAAATCCAACAAAACTTAATAAAATATGAAAGGACAATTCAATATCTACAACAATACAATAACAATACTGTTGCGGGCGCGCAACCCGATCCCTTATCATTTAATATTGTTGCAGCGTACAACCCGATCCACATATATAATTGTTGCGGCGTGCAACCCGATCCAATATAATATCTATTGCGGCGTGCAACCCGATCCAATATAATATCTATTGCGGCGTGCTACCTGATCCATAAATATATATAATAATGTTGCGGCGCACAACCCGATCTATATATAATAAAACTGTTGCGGCGCGCAACCCGTCCCAAATATACAGTCAACAGTGATCATAATAACAGTCCCAACAAAGGGTCAACAATAAACTACACTATCCCGGCAACGGAATTCAACAATACAAGTATATACGTCCCGACTAGGGAGAATCAGCTATAACCAATCTTAACTCAACTCCTACTTATCTCAATTATCACCATTTCTCCATCATAAGTATCTTCCACGAAAATAAACTTAAGTCTTTACTCATTATCAAGAATTCACCCACTATAGCATTCGTAGTATCATTTAGGGATACAACAAGTATCAATTTAGGACTCACGGTCATGCTCGATACCAACGTATAGATACTCGTCAACATGCCTATTTGTCGTACTCAACAAGAAGCAATTAACAAATAGGACTCAACTCCTAATCCCTCAAGCTAAGGTTAGACCGAACACTTACCTCGATGCCTCGAACACAACTCAAGTTTCAATTATAGCTTTACCCTTTGATTCCACCGCCAATTCGCTCGTATAATTGATTTGGAGAAGAAAGGTTGTTTGAAAAATCACCTCTTATGTTTTTGGATTTCGAAAAATGAAAAATAACTGAAAATATCGTCTAAATATACTGCCCTCAGATGCCCTGTGCGGACTGCACAAAATCAACTGCGGCCGCACAACACTACTTGTGTTCTGCAGTGACAGGTCTTAATATTTTGGCCATAACTTTCTCTACCGATGTCCAAATACCTATTATAATATGTTTCTGCAAACTAGACACGAAAGGCTACAATGTTCGTTTTTGAAACAATTTAAAATTCCTTATGGATCAAAAGATATAGGCTTACGAAGTTGGACCAGGGAAGTGTTCTTCACCGCGGACCGCACCAAAACTAGTGCGGCCGCACGAGCCCCTCTGCGGCAACAGTCCATATCGTGCGGACCGCACTGACCTGTTCAGAGGCCTCCCACCTCTCTGAGCCTGCAACAACTCTATTTTTAAGCCTAAGACGTCCCGGAACCTACCCGAAACTCACCCGAGCCCTCGGAACTCCAAACCAAGTGTACACAAAACTTCAAAAACATCCTACAAATTTATTCGTGTAATCAAATCATCAAAATAACATCATGAACATCAAATTAAATCTCAAGATCAATAAAATTTTCTCAAAACTTCTTTAAACATCAATTTTTGCAATTTAAGTCCGAATCACGTCAAATGACATTCATTTTTCACCAAATTCCATAGAAACGTCTTAAATCATGTATAAGACATGTACCGCGCGCCGAAACCAAATTACGGGCCCGATACCATCATGTTCTAAGCAAATTTCATTTCAATTTTTCTTAAACAATTTCAGAAAATAATTTCCTTTAAAAATTCATTTCTCGGGCTTGGGACCTCGGAATTCGATTCCGGGCATACGTCCAAGTCCCATATTTTCCTACGGACCCTCCGGGACCGTCAAATTATGGGTCCGGATCCGTTTATCCAAAACGTTGACCGAAGTCAAACTAACTCATTTTATAAACAAATTGTTATTTTTTTTCATAGATTTTCATATTTAAGCTTTCCGACTATGCGCTTGGACTGCGCACACAAATCGAGGTGACTCTAAATAAGGTTTTCAAGGCCTCAGAAACACAGAATTTAATTTAAAGCAAGTAACAACCGTTTTCCCTCGAACGGATAGAAGAAGGAAGTACCTGAGTCGGGAAAAATATGGGGATACCGGCTCCGCATATCGGACTCGGACTCCCAGGTTGATGCCTCAGGAGGCTGACCTCTCCACTGAACACGAACAGAAGGAAAACTCTTCGACCTCAACTGACAAACCTGCCGGTCTAGAATAGCTACCGGCTCTTCCTCATAAGATAAGTCCTTGTCCAATTGGACAGTGCTGAAATCTAACACGTGGGATAGATCGCCGTGATACTTTCGAAGCATGGACACATGAAACACTGGATGCACGACTAATAAGCTCAGCGACAATGCAAGTTTATAAGCCACCTCTCCCACTCGATCAAGAATCTCAAACGAACCAATGAACTTAGGGCTAAGCTTGCCCTTCTTCCCAAATCTCATAACGCCCTTCATAGGTGACACTCGGAGCAATACCCGCTCACCGACCATAAAAGCCACATCTCGAACCTTGCGGTCTGCATAACTCTTTTGCCTGGAGTGATCCGTACGAAGCCTATCCTGAACAATCCTGACCTTGTCCAAGACCTCCTGAACCAGATCCGTACCCAGCAACCGAGCCTCTCCCGGCCCAACTGGAGACCGACACCGCCTACCATATAAAGCTTCATAAGGAGCCATCTGAATACTCAACTGGTAGTTGTTGTTATAGGCAAACTATGATAAAGGGAAAAATTGATCCCACGAGCCTCCAAAGTCGATGATACAAGCTCGGAGCATATCCTCCAAAATTTGAATAGTCCGCTCAGACTGCCCGTCCGTCTGAGGATGAACAGTTGTACTCAACTCAACCTGAGTGCCCAACTCTCGCTGAACTGCTCTCCAAAAACGTGAGGTAAACTGCGTACCTTGATCCGAAATGATAGACACAGGCACACCATGAAGACGAACAATCTCCCGGATATAGATCTCAGCTAACCTCTCGGATAAATAGGAGACTACCACAAGAATGAAATGCCCTGACTTGGTCAGCCTATCAACAATGACCCATACTGCGTCGAACTTCTTTCGAGTCTGCGGGAGTCCAACAACGAAATCCATAGTAACCTGCTCCCACTTCCACTCGGGAAGTCAATCCTCTAAAATAAACCACCAGGCCTCTGATGTTCATACTTAACCTGCTGACAATTCAAACATCGAGCCACATATGCAACGCTGTCCTTCTTCTTTCTACCTACCAATAATACTGCCACAAATCCTGATACATCTTCGCGGCGCTCGGATGAATAGAGTACCGGGAACTATGGGTCTTCTCTAAGATCAACTCTCAGAGTCCATCCATATTAGGCACACAAACTCGACCCTGCAATCTCAAAACTCCATCATCATCTAAGGTAACCCGCTTGGCACCTCCGCGCTGCACCGTGTCTCTAAGGACACATAAATGGGGATCATCATACTGTCGTTCACGGGTATGCTCCAATAATGAAGAACGAGCGACTGTGAAAGCTAGCACATGGCTGGGCTCAGAGACATCCAGCCTCACGAACTGATAGGCCAAAGCCTGAACATCCAAAGCAAGCGGACTCTCACCGACCGGAATATAAGCAAGACTGCCCATACTAGCTGACTTCCTACTCAACGTATCGGCCACCACATTGGCCTTTCCCGGATGATATAAGATAGTGATATCATAATCTTTCAACAACTCCAACCATCTCCTCTGTCTCAAATTCAACTCCTTTTGCTTGAACAAATACTGAAGACTCTTGTGATCCGTGAACACCTCACATGCCACGCCATACAGATAATGTCTCCAAATCTTTAATGCGTGAACAATGGCTGCCAACTCCAAATCATGAACCGGGTAGTTCTTCTCATGAATCTTCAACTGCCCCGAAGTATAAGCAATGACCTTGCCATCCTGCATCAACACTGCACCAATTCCAATACGAGATGCATCATAATCGACTGTATAAGGCCCTGAACCTGTGGCCAAAACCAACACTGGTGCCGTAGTCAGAGCTGTCTTGAGCTTCTGAAAGCTCGCCTCACACTCATCTGACCATCTAAACTGCGCACCCTTCTAGGTCAACCTGGTCATCGGGGCTGCAATGGATGAAAACACCTCCACGAACTGACGATAGTAGCCTGCCAACCCCAAGAAACTCTGAATCTATGTAGCTGATGCTGGTCTGGGCCAGTTCTTGACTGCCTCAATCTTTTTCGGATCAACCTGTATACCCTCTGCTAATACAACATGACCCAAAAATGCAACTAAACTCAACCAGAACTCACACTTTGAGAACTTAGCATATAACTGACTATCCCTCAGAGTCCGAAGAACCACTCTGAGATGCTACTCGTGCTCCTCCTGACTGCGGGAACATATCAAAATATCATCAATGAAGACTATCACAAACGAGTTCAAATAAGGCCTGAACACTCGGTTCATCAAATCTATAAAAGTTGCTGGGGCAGTTGTCAACCCGGATGACATCACCAAGAACTTATAATGCTCGTACCGAGTGCGGAAAGCTGTCTTAGGGACATCAGATGTCCTAATCCTCAGCTGATGGTAGCCATATCTCAAATCAATCTTTGAAAATACCTTGGCACCCTGAAGCTGATCAAATAAATCATCAATCCTCGGCAATGGATACTTATTCTTGATTGTAACCCTGTTCAACTGCCGGTAATCAATACACATTCTCATCGATCCATCCTTTTTCTTGACAAACAATACCGGCGCACCCCATGACGAAACACTGAGTCTAATGAAACCCTTCTCAAGCAAGTCTTGCAATTGTTCCTTCAACTCTTTCAACTCAGGCGGGGTCATACGATATGGTGGGATAGAAATGGGCTGAGTGACTGGAGCCAAATCAATGCAAAAGTCAATATCCCTGTCGGGTGGCATACCCGTCAGGTCTGAAGGGAATAACTCAGGAAACTCACGAACGACGGGCACAGAATCAATAGAGGGAACCTCAGTACTAGAATCATGAACATATGCTAAATAGGCCAAACACCCCTTTTCGACCATACACCGAGCCTTCACATAAGAGATAACACTACGGGTAGAATGACCAGAAGTCCCTCTCCACCCTAAACAAGGCATACCCGGTAAAGCTAAGGTCACAGTCTTGGCGTGATAGTCCAAGATAGCGTGGTAAGGTGATAACCAGTCCATCCCCAATATAATAATCGACCATGTCTAGTAGCAACAAATTCACACGAGTCTCAAGACCCCCAATCACCACCATACAAGAACGATGGACTCGATCTACCACAATAGAATCACCTACCGGTGTAGACACATAAACGGGAACACTCAATAAATCACTAGGCATAACTAGATACGGTGCAAAATAAGATGACACATGCGAGTAGGTAGACCCTGGATCAAATAACACTGAAGCATCTTTATCACAAACTAGAATAGTACCTGTGATAACCACATCTGAAGCCTCAGCCTCGGGCCTAGTTGGAAGAGCATAACATCGGGGATGGGCGCCACTACCCTGGACTACATCCTTGGGACGACCTGCAGCTGGCTGGCCTCCACCCCTAGTGGCCTTAGCTCCACCTCTAAATACTCTACCTCCACCTCTAGCACCTCTACCCCCACCTCTAGCTGGCTGTGCGGTCTGTGGAACACCTGGTGCCTGAACTATAGCGCAGGAACCCTGCTGCTGCGACTAAGTACCCATTAACCTCGGAAAAGTCCTCCTGATATGACCATACTTACCACACTCAAAACATCCACCTAAGTGTTGTGGCTGAGGAAACTGACACTGACCCTGGCGACCTGAATGACCACCCCGAAAACTATGGAGTGGCGGTGCACTGATAGGAGCTGGTAGTGCACTGTAGGACTGCTGATCAGAATACTGCATCTGCGAACCACGACTACCTGAAGCACCGTGAGAAACCTAAGGAGCTGACTGAAAGGGCCTAGGAGGATGGCCTCTACCATATGAATCTTTGCCTCCAAATGAGGCACCACTGAATCTACCCGAATGACAGGGCCTCTTATCTGACCCATGACCACCTCCCTGTGATAGAATCATCTCCACTCTCCTAGCCATATTGGCCTCCTCCTGAAAAGTAATCTCACTCCCAACCTCCCTAGCCATCTGAAGACGAATCGGCTGAATAAGACCATCAATAAACCTCCTCACCCTCTCTCTCTCGGTAGGAAGGATGACAAGGGTATGGCGAGCCAAGTCGATGAATCTGGTCTCATACTGGGTAACCATCATGGAACCTTGATGGAGACGCTCAAACTGCCTCCAGTAGGCCTATCTCTGAGTAATAGGGAGAAACTTCTCCAAAAACAACACTGTAAACTGCTCCCAAGTCAAAAATGGCAATCCGGCTGGACTAGCCAAGCAATAATCTCTCCACCAAGTCTTGGCAGAGCCAGACAAGTGAAATGTATCAAAATCAACCCATTGGTCTCAACAATACCCATGTTCCTGAGAACCTCATGGCAGCTGTCTAGATAATCCTGGGATCCTCAGTAGATGCACCACAGAAAGTAGAAGTGAAGAGCTTGGTGAACCTATCCAGCCTCCACAAAGTATCGACAGACATAGCTGCTCCATCGCCGGTCTGAGCTACCACACCCGACTGAACTACTCCAACTGGCTGAACCACTGGAGTCTGAATCTGGGGAGCTACCTGCTCCGGAGTGCGGGTAGCAGGAGTCTGGACTCCTCCTCCAGCCTGAGAGATGGCTGGTGCTATAGGAAGCAAGCCTGCTCGGGTGACACTCTCCATGAGACCCACCAATGGACCAGAGCATCCTGAAGAACTAGGGTAGCAATAAATCCCTCTGGGACTTGAGCTGGGCCCACCGGAACTGCTGGGGCCGGAACCTCCTCATCAAAATCAACCTGAGGCTCCGTCACTGGTGCTGCTGCTCGGGGCTAAGCTCTGCCCCTACCTCGGCCTCTAGCACGGCCTCGACCTCGCCCTCTGCCCCTCGTGGGAGCTGCTGCTGGGAGTTCGGGCTGCTGAGCGGTAGATGAGGAAGCGCGTGTTCTCGCCATCTGCGAAAGAACAAAGTAGAAATTCAATTAGCATTGAGAAACAAAACCGCACGACAGGAAAGAACAAATGTGAAGTTTTCCTAACTCTGTAGCCTCTGGGGGATAAATATAGACGTCTTCGTACCGATCCCTCAGACTCTACTGAGCTTGTTCATGAATTGTGAGACCTATGTAACCTAGAGATCTGATACCAACTTGTCACGACCCGGATTTTTCCCACCTCGGGAGTCGTGATGGCGCCTACTCGTAGAAGCTAGGCAAGCCACGAAATTAGGAATCTTTAACTCTTTTGTTTTGATCCTTTTCACAACTTATATTAACAAATGATAAATATTTAAATAACAGCAGAATATGAGATTAAGCGGAAGACTTAGACAAAATAAACCAAAATAATACGGAAATCAACATATGCCTCTACCCAGAAACTGGAGTCACAACATTTACGGACTAACTATGATTACTACATACAAATGTCTGAAAGAAAGATCACTGTCTGTCTCAAATACAAATGATAACAGAACATAATAAAAGATAGAGGAGACGTCAGGCCTGCAGGGCTACCTCGGAGTCTCAGTGGACTGAAGGCTAGCTCCCCTACTGCTGCTGACCAAGTGCTGCTCCGGTATCTGCACAGAGTGCAGAGTGTAGCATCAGCACAACCGACCCCCTGTGCTGGTAAGTGTCTGGCCTAACCCCGGCGAGGTAGTGATGAGGCTAGGACCGGACTCTAGATAAACCTGTGCAGTTATATAACATAAGGCGAAAAATAAATAGGAATAAGCAGTTTAAATGGGAGGGGGTACATGCTTCGGGGAACATATCAAATCCAACAGCAACTTAATAAGATATGAAAGGACAATTCAATATCTACAATAATACAATAACAATACTGTTGCGGCGCACAACCCGATACCTTATCATTTAATATTGATGCGGCGTGCAACCCGATCCACATATATAACTGTTGCGGCATGCAACCCGATCCAATATAATATCTGTTACGGCATGCAACCCGATCCAATATAATATCTGTTGCGGCGTGCTACCCGATCCATATATAATAAAAGTGTTGCGGCGCGCAAACCATACCAAATATACAGTCAACAGTGATCATAATAACAGTCCCGACAAGGGGTCAACAATAAACTACACTATCCCGGCAAGGGAATTCAACAGTACAAGTATATACATCCCGACAAGGGAGAATCGGCTATAACCAATCTTAACTCAACTCCTACTCATCTTAATTATCACCATTTCTCCATCATAAGTATCTTCCACGAAAATAAACTTAAGTCGTTACTCATTATCAAGAATTCACCCACTATAGCATTCGTAGTATCATTTAGGGAAACAACAAGTATCAATTAAGGACTCACGGTCATGCTCGACACCAACGTATAGATACTCGTCACCATGCCTATATGTCGTACTCAACAAGAAGCAATTAGCAAATGGGACTCAACTCCTAATCCTTCAAGCTAAGGTTAGACCGAACACTTATCTCGATGCCTCGAACACAACTCAAGTTTCAATTATAGCTTTACCCCTTGATTCCACCGCCAATTCGCTATTTGGAGAAGCAAGATTGTTTGAAAAATTGCCTCTTATGTTTTTGGGTTTTGAAAAATAAAAAATAACTGAAAATCTCGTCTAAATATACTACTCTCAGACGCCCTGTGCGGACCGCACAAAATCAACTACGGCCGCACAACACTACTTGTGTTCTGCAGTGACAGGTCTTAGTATTTTGGCCATAACATTTTCTACAGATGTCCAAATGCTTATTATAATATGTTTCTGAAAACTACACACGAAGATCTACAACTTTTGTTTTTGAATCATCTCAAAATTCTTTATGGATCAAAAGATATAGGCTTCCGCAGTTGGACCTGTGAAGTGTTCTTCACCGCTGACCGCACCAAAACTAGTGCGGCCGAACACAAGCCCTTTGCGGCAGCAGTCTATATCGTGCGGACCACATTGGCCTGATAAGAGGCCTCCCACCTCTCTGAGCCTACAACAACTCTGTTTTTAAGCCTAAGACGTGTCCCGGAACCTACCCGAAACTCACCCGAGCCCTCGGAACTCCAAACCAAGTGTACACAAAACTTCAAAAATATCCTACGAATTTATTCGTGTAATTAAATCATCAAAATAACATCATGAACATCAAATTAAATCCCAAGATCAATGAAGTTTTCTCAAAACTTCTTTAAACATCAATTTTTGCAATTTAAGTCCGAATCACGTCAAATGACATCCATTTTTCACCAAATTCCACAGAAACGTCTTAAATCATGTATAAGACCTGTACCGGGCGCCAAAATCAAAATACGGGCCCGATACCATCATGTTCTAAGCAAATTTCATTTCAATTTTTCTTAAACAATTTCAGAAAATAATTTCCTCTAAAAATTCATTTCTCGGGCTTGGGACCTCGGAATTCGATTCCGGGCATACGCCCAAGTCCCATATTTTCCTACGGACCCTCCGGGATCGTCAAATCACGGGTCCGGGTCCGTTTACCCAAAACATTGACCGAAGTCAAATTAACTCGTTTTATAACCAAATTGTTATCATTTTTCACAGATTTTCATATTTAAGCTTTCCGGCTACGCGCCCGGACTGCGCACGCAAATCGAGATGACTCTAAATGAGGTTTTCAAGGCATCGGAAACACAGAATTTAATTTAAAGCAAATGACCCAAATATGTACACCCCTAGACACAGAACTCTTGCAAATTAAGGTATTTCTTTTTTACTTCCTTCAATAACTAACATTTTACAAAAATATGGCAAATAAAGCAGAAAATGAAGGATAATTTTTAGAAAAACCAAATGACATCACTATTACCTCTCTAAGATTTTCTGCACATGGTAACGGTAATAGAAGAGGAAAAGCAGAATCTGAAACCATAAAAACTTGCTAAAAAATCAATTAAAAAAGAAGACTCACCGGACTATTTAGTATTTAGTAAAGTTTGCAATACCACATATTCGTTCCTCTCACAAGTTACTACTATAATAGAAAAAAGTCAAATGCTCTATATAATAGCAGAAGGCATTTCATCCAGATACAGAAGAAGATATTGGTAAATCAAGATCTTCCGGCACAAGCAATAAAGCACTAAATTACAGACATTTCAACTTTAAAGCCATTCAGCAATAGATTCATAAGCATTTTACATTTCTTCCATCATTTCATAATCTGCATCTCTACAGGATTAGAAAGTCTAGATCAACCAAGTAGTAAGAATCAAATGCAAAAACCTTACCTAAATGCATTGCGGATTGCCAATGAAAGCTCCCTTTTTGGTATCCTTAGGGAAATCATCTTTAAAAAAAATAGTAATTAGTAACTTTGTGGCTAAGATTGATCTTTATTTTCGTTAATAAACTATAAATTTTATGTAATAAAATCTTAAAATGAACAAAAGACACTTGAAGCCCCTAAAAGCATATACTCCGAGAGTCATTGTTGCATTCTCTATAGAGATACTACTCAATCCCTAGTATATTTGTCTGCAGATATTTTTGAAGTATTTGGAACGAATAGTGCACAACTACATTATTTTACACAGCATGTGCAGTTAACTGGCAAGCTTCTATGGTGAAGAAATTACTTCATTAAATACTTGTGCTGCAGAATGATATCTCTCATAGCATCTAAATTGTTTATTAAAAGGAATTACTGAGTAATGGTAAAAATTTAGCAATAACCTTAGAAAACATACATCTTTTGGAGGTGCTAATAGAATAGCAATTAATTCAAAAGTACTAACTTCATTGTAAGACCTGCATAACACAGGGGGCCTTATGCGACCTCAAAGTTTAGATGACCTACCTCCTGAAGTATTGTGTTTTATATAGCACAACTCTTGTACCTGAGGTGCATAAATTTTCTCATACTTGCATCAAACATTTTGTCATATTAATGGTCACAAAGTCAATCTCTTACAATGAGATATCATCATGCAAAGCAGCTATAATAGTTGGCTACACAGACCATCAGATATGTTGTAGTAACTAATAGTCAAATAGAATATATGTAGTTCAAAGTAAATGCATATAACTCCGGAATCAACTGACCCTTCGTAAATTCAGCAATGAATGGAAAGAAATCGTTCAGATAGAATAGTCTTTACTATGATTAAGATGAACATTTGAAATGCGTCATACAAGGAAGTTGTACAAACTCCACAATGAAGGAACCTCAGGAAAGGGATATCACTCACCGCTGAGATGTCAATAAAATTTCTCAATGAAAATTGTCTCCCCATCTTCAAGCTGCAAAATCCAAGAATTTTTACACAAGGAAATCTCTCATCAATTAAAAATTCAGTACAAGAAACAATAACGATGGGAAGACTAATTAAACTCATCGGCAAATCCATAAACATTACAAAGTGAATATTTTTTACAACTCATAGCACCTATCAACTGCTAAAAAATAAGCTTCTTGTCAATGTTTTCAGACTTCACATTGATTGGAAATGTCATTCTTTTGAGTAATTTAATACCTGGAAAAAACAGAAATGGCATATTATAATGTTGATAGCTTAGAAACTGGTAGAAAAAGAAAAGAAAAGAAAATTAATATTCTATAGGGACTTGGCCCATCTTTCTTTTATTGTTTGAGAAGTTTACATGTTGGTTTCTCTACTTTCTGATATGCACATAAACTGTATCAGTATCAAAACTTGCTGAATTGTTGTAAAGTCTAACAACCGATTCCAGTTCCCCTATCCTAACAAGCTTTGGATGAAAATGAATAAGGAAAAAAGTGAATGAGAACTACCAGCAATTCCAAGTGCATACTGGTCAGCTGGAAGCCTGGAACCTCATTTTTGGAGACAAAAGATGTTGAATACCTGCAGTAGTACATAAAGAATAAGTATACAAAATGTACCCAAAAGAAAGATGTCTATGGGCTTCGACTCATCATTCCTAAGACTAAAGTGTAACAGCAAGTAGCATTCTGACTTCCATGCAAATCATATCAGGAATAACTATGTACGCCACTTATGAAGATAACTCGACACTCCAATTCAGTTTTTGTACATCTTGAAGCAGCACCTTGAATTGTCTTGTACAGCTATTTAGTGGTTGAACTTTAGGAAAGTATCATTGACTGTAACTTTCTCCTTCATTTATTGCAATTACTTTTATCACATAAAAGCGTATTGAATTTCACTTCTCTCAAGCTCTATGTACCCCCGCCGGATGCATCTCTAGGATTTGACTCATGACTAATTTCACCAAAAACAGAATCTTCTCTCGCTATCTACTTACTTTTGATTTTTACCTTCTGCAAATAATTTGATATCCCATTTCTTCCCCTAAATAAGCAAAAAAAGAAAAAAAGAAAAAAAAAAGAAAAAAAAGAACCAAAGGTCTTCTTATTAACTCTCAAAATAATATGCTTCTGCCGAAAATTTCATTTGGGCTCCAGCTACTGGCTTGTGTCTGGAAGCACTAGACTCTGTAAATATTTTTATAGTACAGCATACTATGTTGCTTCCCATCAGAGTGTTTACTCTGCATTTTGTAAAGGTACTAATCCTTGTCTTTGTAGACAATGTCTTCCACTTTCTAGCCACTTCACCATCTCATTTATAATAATCTTGGTTTTTAAGTTTTGAATTGTTGAGAAATCTATTATCTTAATAAGGGTATATTAGTAACTTACGTCAATACAATCTATCCATTGTTTTAACAACATAATAGTATACAATATAAGGTATAAAACCATTATGAAATGATATGCAATAACAATCCAAACATGAAATCGTTCTTTGTCATATTTGAATTTCTCCAAATTTCTAGTTATAAGTAATATCTAAAGGGGAATACAACATTGTCACTTGTGTTTGGTTCTTTATTAAGGTCTACATTTCGTAATTTTAACATTTAATTTACTCCTGGTAGACACATCCTTACATTATACACATGAAATATAAATCACAATCATTTTGCATTATAATTAACCACACAACATTAGAACAAAAAAGTGCAGAAATCACCTCTTATAGTCGAAGCAGTTTTCCCTTTTCCCCACCTTAAGCGACTTCCACTTTCAAAAGCCTGTGATAAGGAGCTAGACTAAAAATTCAAAAAGCAATCAGGTTCCCTGAAAAAATTCAGCTCAAATTAATCTTAAAGAAAAAATCATCTCAAATTCCTCTTAGAAAGAAAACATCGAAATAGTGACAAAACTATACAACTTAATGAAATCTCAAACTATTCGATGTAATTAAATTGATTGATTGTGGGAAAATAAAATACGCATGAGCAAATTCGACAAAACTCCAATAAAAACTACCCAAAAGCTCAAGATGTCCAAAAAAAAAATGGATTTAAAAACATGCATGGCAGAGAAAACAAAGAAAATAGAGAAAAATTCAAGGAAGATTATATTACATGATGAAATCATGTAAATTTACAACATAAGGTACCAAATCAAAAACAAATCCTTCTAATAAGCAAATATATCAATTACATGTAAAAGGTAAAAGAGCAACATAACTAATTGTTAAGTTGTTTCAGGCATATCATCAAACACCTGGCTACAACTCTATGTGTACTCTCGCTAAAACTCCCATCATGTGCAGAATTCGTATAGAGAACATGAAGAAAAACCCCCAAAAATCCGTAAGAATATCTATTCAAAATTCGGTGAATTGAGCATAAAAATAAATAATAGTTGCTGACATAGATAATCTTAACCAACAGTCAACACTCCGAATATTTCTTAATTCGGTCTTCTTGATTTGTTCATGGTAGATAAGTAATTAGAAACAATCTCCACCTTCAAAAGACCCAAAACATTAAAGATAAAGAATAATAAAAAACCAATAACCAAAGTGAAAGAAGAAGAACAACAAAACTCAGAAAAAGAAGAAAGCAGAAGAAAAGATTGAGCAAAATATTTCTATGGAATTCCAAGAGGAAGTTGTAAAATTCCCAAAGCAGGAATGCATACATGTTCCTAAATCGTAAGTAACGCCACAAAGTGAAGCCAGCCATCCCTGTCTCATCTAAGTAGCATCCGCTAAGGCTATACCTGTCTCGTCTAAAAGGATCATTCCAATCGATCAACTGAAGGAGTTCATTGAAGGAACCATTCAGAACAAATATGAAGTTGCTGCCAAATCCCCCTTACATATACAAAGCCGTACACTCAAGGATCGATATGTTGAAGATGCCTGCTGGCTATCAACCTCCAAAGTTTCAACAGTGTGATGTTAAAGGTAACCCAAAGCAACATGTGGCGCACTTTGTGGAGACGTGCAACAATGCTGGGACTTAAGGAGATTACCTCATCAAGCAGTTTGTCCGCTCGCTAAAAGGAAATGCTTTTGACTGGTACACAGACCTCGAGGCTATATCTATCGATAGCTGGGATCAACTAGAGCAAGAGTTCCTCAATCGCTTTTATAGTACGAGACGTACTGTGAGTATGATAGAACTTACAAATACTCGTCAACGAAAGGGGAACCAGTTATCGACTTTATCAATCGTTGGGGGAATGCAAGCCTCAACTGCAAAGACAAACTTAGTGAAGCTTCAGGCATAAAGATGTGCATCCAAGCCATGCATTGGGGATTGCGCTACATCTTGCAAGGTATCAAGCCTGACACATTTGAAGAACTTGCAACTCGTGCCCATGACATGGAATTGAGCATGGCCTCCGTTTGAAATGAAAGGCTGCCCATCTATGAACCTTGCAAAGGGAATGACAAGCAAGAAGTCAGGAAGTGGGGAAAGTTCGTACCCAAGTCTGAAAGCAAAGAAGCTATGAATGTCAACACGACACCTGTGAAGTCCATGACGAAGGTGAGTAAGAAGCAGAGTATGAAATCCACTTATTTTCAAGATAAGCCAAGTGGAAAGTTGACTCTAAAAGAAATGCAAGAGAAAGAGTACCCATTTCTGGATTCTGATGTGCCAACCATTTTCGAAGAACTTCTCGAGTTAAATCTCATTGAGCTTCCAGAGACGAAGCGACCAAATGAATCTGGGAAAACGAATGACCCAAATTACTACAAATATCACCGACTTGTAAGCCACCCTCTGGAGAAGTGCCTTGCCTTCAAGGACAAAGTTATGGACTTGGCCCGTGAAAAGAAGATCGTGCTTGAAGATGAGAAAGCAAGCGCGAACCAAGTCTCTATCACCTTTGGTGCATTCAGTCTAGATGAGTTATGCAGTTTAAAAGGAATCAAAAATGAAGAATTACTAGATAAAAACAAAGTTAAAGACGATCAACCTAATGATGATGAAGGTTGGACGTTGGTGACTCATCGTAGGTGCCACAAAAAGAGCCCACGAAAAGAATCAATAGAACAACCAACAAGGAAGATGATGGTAAAAAGACCAACGAAAAAGAATCCAGTTAGGCATTTGAAGAAAGCAAAAGTGGAGATGCACCACCCTCAAAAGCCACGACATACAATGACCTTGGAGGATTTCTTGCTATCTTGGTTCCACACGAATATTTCATGTGATGGTATTGAGGCCTCTTGTTGCAACGCTGATAAAGGGGAAGAAAAGAGTGATGACCTACCGTTGGCACCATCTTCGGAAAAGCTCATCGAGTCCAATCCTCAAGAAGTTAATGCTTGTGAGGAAAAAGTCACGTTCACAAATGACAATTTTCTGCTAGGTCTCTTCATAACTGCCCATTGTACCTGGTTGGCTATATGCAAGATGAAAGGGTAAATCAAATTTTGGTTGACGGAGGATCCTCAGTAAACATTTTTCCAATTTGCATTGAGAAATAACTTGGTATTCCCATGAACGAACTCTCAGAAAGTCGTGTGATGATCCAGCGATTCAACCAAGGGGGGCAAAGAGCCATAGATGTGATCAAGCAGGAAATCACCATTGAAGATACACAATCAAGTTCATGACTACATGTGATCGATGCAAAGACTTCATATAACGTCTTCCTTGGAAGGCCTTGGATACATGAGAATAAAGTAGTTCCATCTACCTACCATAAATGTCTAAAATACTACGATGGTAAAGTCGAGAAAAAGATAACTGCAGATGATAAGCCATTCACGGAGGCTGAGTCACACTTTGTCGATGCAAAGTTCTACTTGAAGAATCGTATTGTGAAGGAGCTAAAAGCTGATGATGGCATGAAAAGAAAGAATTACGAGCCCACAACTAAAAGAGCAGAGGTGACTACTGGTGAAGCCAAAGCTGTTACTGAAGAGATACAACCCAACACGTATAAATCTTGTTGAGGAAATATTGCGTCTTATGGCAAGAAAGTAAGTCATGCGCTCCAATATGTCCCTAAAAGGAAGAAATATGAAGGTGTATCATCTAGCCCCAAAACTAACATACTAAAGGAGTTAACTCTTCCAGTAAAACAAATCGAGGCAATAAAGTTGTTCTCAAAGCCACTTGCAGGGTTTGTGGCCCAAAGTCATTTGCAGAATGTGGCACTCCCTACAAAGCGAACAAATAAAGGTTTTGATCCTAACACTTACAAGTTATTTGCAAAAGCTGGATACAATCCTAATGAGTTATCAAAGTTAGGGAAGCTATTATCAGAAGCTGCAACGAGACAACCACGTGAAGGTTTGGGATACAATCAACCGTCACCAATGCACATCTCCATAAGAAGGGCGAGTAGCAATTATATCAATGTAGAAGACTAATCTACCTCTTCTAACAAGCCTTCTGTCTTTGATCGACTTTGAAAATCACATGTGAGGACCTCCATATTTGAAAGATTAGGTCCATTAAAGAAGGGGAACAAGTTCCAGAGAAATTTTCAAAGCATAAGAACACCCGCTTTGCCCAAAATCTAGAAGATCTCTAAGGATTTCCAAAGTTTGGTTCCTTCCAGAATGAGGTGACAAACAAAACTTGTGGTTTCATGTAAAGAAATACTGAAGGTAAAGTCATATGCTATGGTCTACACTAAGAAACGTGATGAAGATGAAGAAAGTGTGAGTTCTTCGTATCATGTTATTGTACAAGGTGAGAATGGTGTTCCATCTTCAATGGAGGATAATGCAGAATTGGAGGATGTTTCACCGTGTTGTCACATATACTTCAACGATAAGGACCCTCAAGAAGATGAAGTTGCGAAAGATGCTCCACCTGAACTTGAAGAAGGAGTGAAGACGACAGTTGATGCCTTAAAAGAAGTTAACCCTGGCACCGATGAAGAACCAAGACCCACCTACCTAAGTGCTTTACTAGAAGTTGATGAAGATAACACTTATATTGAGTTACTCAAGGAGTTCAGGGACGTCTTCGCTTGGAGTTACAAAGAGATGCCTGGCTTGGACCCGAAAGTAGCAGTCCATCACCTTGCAGTCAAAAATGGTGCTCGCCCTGTTAAACAAACTCAAAGGCGTTTTAGGTCGGACTTGGTTCCCTTGATTGAAAATCGAAGTTAACAAACTCATCGAATCTGGCTTTATTCGTGAAGTTAAATAACCAACATGGGTTTCAATTATTGTCCCTTTAAGGAAGAAAAATGGCCATATTCGAGTGTGTGTTGACTTTAGGGATCTTAACAATGCGTGTTCGAAAGATGAGTTCCCGCTTCCTATTCTAGAACCGATGATCGATGCTACTACAAGGTACGAGGCAATGTCATTTATGGACGGTTCATCAGGCTATAACCAAATTCGCATGGCGCCAAAAGATGAAGAGCTTACTGCATTCCGTACCCCCAAGAGTATTTATTGCTACAAGGTAATGCCTTTTGACTTGAAGAATGCTGGTGCTACTTACCAAAGAGCTATGCAGAATATCTTTGATGACATTCTCCACAAGAATGTCGAATGCTATGTTGATGACTTGGTGGTAAAATCAAGAAAGAAAAACGACCACTTAAAAGACTTAAGAATGGTGTTTGAGTTGCTCCGGAGATAGCAACTTAGGATGAATCTATTAAAATGCACCTTTGGAGTAACCTCCGGAAAGCTCCTGGGTTTCATTGTCCGACATCAAGGGATTGAAATAGATCAAGCTAAAGCAGATGCAATCTTGAAAATGCTTGAGCCCCGCAATATTCATGAATTGAAAAGTCTGCAAGGAAAGCTAGCATACCTTAGGAGATTCATCTCTAACCTAGCTGGGAGGTGCCAACCATTCAGCCGCCTTATGAAGAAAGGTGTCCCTTTCAAATGGGACCAAGCATGTAGCAAGGCCTTTGAGAGCATTAAATCCTACTTGATGAAGCCTCCGGTTTTGGCAGCCCCTATACTTGGAAAATCGCTGATGTTATACATTTCAGCATATGAAAGGTCAGTTGAGCGCTGTTGTCCCAAGAAAATAGTGAAGGGAAAGGAAACTCCCTTTACTACTTAAGTAGGATGATGACACCAAATGAGCTGAATTATTCGCCAATTGAAAAGTTATGTTTGGCGCTAGTTTTCTCAATCCAAAAGTTGAAGCACTACTTTCAAGCTCATGTCATTCGTTTGGTTTCTAGAGCAAATCCCATCAAGTTCATGATGTCAAAAGTTGTCCTTAGTGATCGACTAGCAAGGTGGTACCTCCAGTTTCAACAATTTGAAATCGTGTACATCCCTCAAAAGGCTATAAAAGGACAAGCATTAGCAGACTTCTTGGCAGATCACCCTATACATGATGATTGGGAGCTAACTAATGAACTACCTGATGAGGACGCAATGGTCGTTGAAGTTTAACCTCCATGGAAGATGTACTTTGATAGTGTCGTGCATCGTGGAGGAGCTGGTGCTAGTGTAGTATTTGTCACTACCTAAGGTGAAGTCTTGCCCTACTCTTTCACCTTGACACAACTCTGTTCCAACAATGTTGCTGAGTATCAAGCATTAATACTTGAGCTTGAAATGACTGTTGATATGAAGCAATTACGATTGCAAGTCTTTGGTGACTCCCAGTTAGTGGTCAATAAGCTTTTAGGTAGTTACGAGGTTAAGAAGCCTGAACTACGCCCATATCATGATTATGCTAAAAAGTTAATGGGGTGGCTTGATGTGACTATTAATCATGTGCTAAGGAAAGAAAATAAGAAGACTGATGCTTTAGCTGACCTAGCTTCATCATTAACCCTGCCTGATCAAGCGCAAGTTATTGTCTGCCAAAAATGGGTAGTACCGCCGTTAAATGAGGCTAAAAAGGAAGAAAATGAACTCAAGCATCTTGTCGCGGTTTCTGAAGTTGAGAAAGAAGAATGGCGACAACCCATTATCGACTACTTATGCTATGGGATACTTCCAAAAAATCTGCGAGAAGGACTGAAATCCGTCGTTGTGCACCTCGCTTCCTTTACTACAAAGATACGCTATACAGAAGGTCATTTGAAGGAGTACTCTTGCGATGCTTAGGGGAAGATGAAGCACTCCAAGCTTTGCAAGAAGCGCATTCTGGGGTATGTGGGTCGCACCAGTCTGGACCAAAGCTCCACTTCCATATAAAAAAAGATGGAATATTATTGGCCAACGATGGTAAAATATTGCTTGGACTACGCTTAAAGATGCAAGGCTTGTCAATTTTATGCGAATTTTATTCATCAACCTCCTGAAGTGTTACACTCGACTGTTGTATCCTGGCCATTTGATGCTTGAGGATTGGATGTTGTTGGACCATTGCCAAAGTCCTCTGGTGGGCACCTATACATCTTGGCTGCAACTGACTACTTCTCAAAATGGGCTGAAGTTGTTGCTCTTAAGGAAGTAAAGAAGGAAAATGTTGCAAGTTTCATCCGAGTAAACATTATTTATCGCTTTGGCATTCCTCGTTACATATAACGGATAATGGAAAGCCATTCGATAATAGGTTGATGAACAAGATTTGTGATCTCTTTGGCTTCAAGCAACGTAACTCTTCGATGTACAATGCTGCCGCCAATGGTCTAGCTGAGGCATTCAATAAAACTCTATGCAACTTGTTAAAGAAATTCGTCTCCAAATCCAAACGAGATTGGAATGACCGTATGGAAGAAGCTCTATGGGTATATAGGACAACTCACCGTACGCCAACACAAGCGACTCCTTATTCACTCGTTTATAGAGTCGACGTCGTCCTGCCACTTGAGCGTCAAATACCTTCGTTACGACTGGCTATTCAAGAAGTGATCACTGATGAAGAAAATGCTCGACTTCGATTAGCAAAGTTGGAGGCTCTTGATGAGAAGAGGTTGGAAGCTCAACAGAGTCTTGAATGTTATCAAGCTCGATTGTCTCGCGCCTTCAATAAAAGAGTTCGCCCGAGATCCTTTCAAGTAGGAGATCAAGTCCTTGTTGTACGAAGACCCATTATTACTTCCCATAAACCTTTAGGGAAGTTCACTTCAAAATGGGATGGGCCATATGTCGTGCAAGAAGCTTATTCAAGTGGGGCTTACAAGCTAGTTGATGAAGATGGCATGAGAATCAGCCCTATCAATGGCAAGTTTTTGAAGAAGTATTATCCTTGAAGTTACAAAGCTTCTTGACGCATGAGCCTAAACTGCATGTTCCTATACTCCTGGCCCGCAAGAGTATAAACTATGTTCGGCCAAAAAAAAAGAGTCCGCTCGGTTGAAAATCTCGAAAGAGGCGGCCTAGGAAAAAGTTATGACGTAAAAAAAAAATATTCTACCCATTCTGAACTACAGTATGACTTGATCCTCTTCACTGAGGTACGTAGGCAGCTTAGAGTTTCATTCTGAGTTCAGTCGTATAAGTTCAAAAGATACATAATCCCCCAATCATTGTCTGAATAAAGTACGATGGAGTGTAATTCATTCAATCAACACTTGAAAATCGAGCTGATTTACCATTTTTCTGTTAAACTTTGGATCCCATTTGATTTAAAGGGGCAACCGCTATGGTAAATTGGAGCCTTCAATAAAATGATTAATATCTTTTAGGAGGCTGCCAAATATATGCATTGAAGCCCTGAGATTCGTTATGCCTTCGAGTTCGCCAAACCTTCAAGTTTTTGGTCTTCAAGTTGAAGTCCTCCAAATCTTCAAGTTAGCCGGTCTTCTAGCTAAAATCTTCAGACCCGCCAGTTCTTCAAGTTGAAGTTTTCAAATCTACCGTCCTTCAAGTTGAAGTCTGCAAGTCCGCCAGTCCTTAAGTTGAAGTATTCAAGCCCTCCAAGTACATCGGTCTTCAAGTAGAAGTCCTTAAGTTCCACCAGAATTCAAGATGAGTTGATTAAACCCTCCAAATCTTTAAGTTGAAGTCTTCAAGTCTGCTAATTCTTCAAGTTGAAGTTTAAAGTCCACCGCTCTTCAAGTTGACGTATCAAAGTCTGCCAAATCTTCAAATCCGTCAAATCATTAAGTTTGTCCGTCTTCAAGTTGAAGTCTACAAATCCACCAAGTCTTTAAGTTGGGGTTTTCTAATTTTTCAATTTTAAGGTGGACGTTTAAGTCCCTTTACACCTTAAGTTGGTCTCTTTACGAGTTTGTTTTTAAAAAGAACTATGATTTTCCAATCTTAAGGCAGACGTTTAAGTCCCTTTGCACCTTAAGCTGGTCTCATCACGGATTTGATCCGTTTATATGTTGTTGAGGATTTGTCCTTCTATAGGTGACCATAGATTTGTCCTCCTATGTGCTATTGCGAGGCTGATCCTTCTATATGCTGTTGAGAATTGGTTCTTCTATATGTTGTCATGGGGTTAATCTTATATATGTTGATTTGAATTTATCCGTCTATATGGTGATATGAATTTATCCATCTATATGTTGATATGGATTTATCCGTCTATATGACAATGTGGATTTGTCCGTATATATGTTGCGAGGGACTTATCCTTTTGTATGTTATTATGGATTTGATCAACTATTACCGGAGATTTGTCGAAGAGCTACAAAAAAGCCAAAAAGGATAACAAAAGAAGAAAAGCATAAAATAAGAAAAGAATAAATGACCTTGTGTACTTGTGTGTCAAAGGCCTGACTCGAAGCGATCGACAAACACTGCGAATTGATGTTTACACAGGCGAGTCATACATGTATTTATAGATAATGGAGGGCAAGGGACAATTGATTTTCGATCTGGGAATGAGTGTAATTTGTTTTCTACAAGGATTTGTATTTGCTAAAGTCAGAAGCCCAAACCTTTCCTTGCCCAAGTAAATAAGTGATAAAAGGAAAGGATCCCGTGCAGGCGGTGCCTCCGTGTAACATTACTAGGGAGCCAATGAGGTCAAACTTTGATTAAATGGATAAAGTGCAACAATACTACACTTGACCAGATATTCTAGAGTTGATATTTTAATACCTCATGCTACTTGTGAAAGGATCTTAAATGCCAAGAGGCTCACGTTGACTTTAATAAGCAAAGAACTATTTGTTTAAGTTGGTCTATTCATGAATTAAAGTCTACATCAGGAGCAACAGTCAATGAACTATGTGATAGAATATGAAAGTTGATGTCTCTTATGTCTACCGATCGGAGGAAATATCCTTTGAAGCTCAACGAATTTATACTTAGACACGTCTTAAAGTATGGGGCATTTGTAGGTATGTAAATTTTATGAGAATTAAGTTCATAAAATAATTTGGACTATACTTTAAATTAAATACATTTTGGTCCAAATAAATATTATGGGCTAATAAGTGGATTAATTGTATATGTCAAATTTATATGTGTTAAATAAATAAGTCTTAATCCATTGGCTAGCCCATTAACTGTGCTAAAGACGATGAGCCCACTTCATTGAGCCCAATAAGCCATCTTTCTAGAGGCTCAGTTTGGTGCCACGTGTCAAATAACGTGGCACGCCAAGTCAAATGGGAAAAGCTAATAGGATCATGCCACGTGTCAAAATGACAAGACATGCCAAGTCAAATTAAAAGGCCAATAAAATCGCACCAGATGTGCAAGTGACATGTTCTGGCCAATCAAATGCGGCCTTGTCACTCTTCAATCTGATTGGTCGGAAAAAATTTGTTCTTATCATAACTCTTCCATCCCACAACTATAAATAGGGGTCTTCATAACTCAGAAAAGACACCAGAAGTTATAACAAGAAGCAAGAGAGAGCTTGTAGATCAAACGCTGCAGATTTCTCTAAAAGCTACAAGCATTCAAGTGTTCTAAGGATCAAAAGATCAAGATGAAGATTCAAGAAAAAGCTACAAGCTATTGGATTAAACAATACGTCAAGATCAAGATTAGGCTTCAAGCACTTGGATTAAAATAAAATAAAATTCAAGATTAAGCTCAAAAGCTCTTTTATTTACTGTGAAAAAGTAGAATCAGAGGATTCATAGGGATTGTAACACTCAAATATTTGAAATAAAATACTACGATTGTTACAATATTTCTCGGTCTTGATTTTATTTTCTCGACGCAATTTATTGGCTACAACTAGGTCGAGTTAATTTTTGAGACTCTATGTTGCTTTCCAAATAAATGTAATTATAAGGTTTTCGCGTTGTACTTTTGGCTAAAGAAATGAATGACCCGATCTTTTATACTACAAATTTGCAAAAATCTTTTCTTGAGCTGCATCCAATTCATCTTGACATGCTTTTGCATTTGTTTATAGTTATATAATTATACTCTTTTTTAGATTAAGCGATATACGAGTTCTTTTATGTTTCAAATAAGGACATGAGCAAAATTTTAGTTGATTTTAGTTACTTTTTTACTTTTTTTGAAGTGTTGGCAAACGACGCCCTCTACTTCTACTTCGAACTAAAGGCGAACAGTCGCATTGCAAGCAAATAGAAATCCCCCGTCTGTATCCTAAATATTCGAAAATCAATTAAATTGATTATTTTGTCCAGTATAATCTCTATTTTAAAAGGTAAAAAAGGCAATAACTTTTCGCTAATGGCGTTCATGCTTTTAATATAACTAATTTCTCGTCACGTGTGTTGCACGTGTATATCAACTTATGTAATATACAATTTTGTAAAATAATATCAATATTATTAAAAACAAATGTTTGAGGAAATAATTATACGTAAAAGTATACAATATAAGATTTTATATATGATCAATGTGGATCTATCACATACAACTTTTGATAATCTTAAAATAATATCACAAGATAACATCGCCATACCAATAAAATAAGTTTATTTATAACGCACCCTCAATCATTTAGCTTAACATATAATAATATAGATTTGACTTATACCTATAGAACAGATTTCACCGATGTTTTTTTTATTGAATAATTGTTTTCATATATAAGGAGATAGATAATATATGAAAACCAATAAAATAGAAGTAATAGAATAATTATGGATCAAAATGAATATTATGCCAGTACAAGTTGCTTTTCATGTGAAGAAAAAACAAAATTTGATATATAGGTTGATACACCAACAATAATAACTTTTCGTTAAGTACAACTTCAAAAATCAAATTAGTTCATAATTTCTTCCATTATAAAGAAAGACCACTAATCTTTATTTAGCGAACGTTAATCTTCATTGATTCTTTCATCCTCTTCCTTTGTTCATCTTGTTGCTCAACTGTGGTAGCATCAACATCTTCAAGTTCATTTTTTTTTGGAGCAATTAAAGTTCCCCGTATAAATTTTAAGTTTTAGTAATTTTTACACAAATTTCAAATGGATGAATCAGTCGAGTAGACTCAGTTGAAGACGGAATTGCACCTTTCTTATCAATTTTGATAAAAAGAAAATTAATTCTCTATGTTTACTCAACACCATCTTGATTAGCATTAAGCTTCCAATTTGATGTCTTAGAATTCCAAAATAATACAGTATTGAACAATGCTTCTCCTTCATTCATCTTACTAAGCTAAATCCAAAATACATACATTAAATTAGAAAGAAATAAAAGAATATTGGCAAGTACCTTTAGGAATTCTAGAAGCTGACACTTGTCACCAAATTTTTAATTGAAGAAGCAAGGCACTGTTCGTCGATTTTGTGGCTGAATTCAAAATGAAAATTAAATATAATGGATAACTAAGTAGTATATAAAGTTGAAGGTAGTTTTGATTAGATTAGATCAATTACCTTCAGTCGTTTGTAGGAATGGATATAGCATATTCGTGCGTAATCCGTATCCATTGCCAATCAAATTTTCCGACATTGAAGAAAATGAGTTTATAGCAGCATGATAGATGAAGAAACTAATCCGAAAAATAGTCACCACCTTTCAACTATAATTCCTAAAAGCAAACCCAAAGGTGTCAAATGGATTAAGTTTTGGTTATCTATTGATTTGCATGCAATGTTGCGAACGGATTGGTGGTGGACATAATAATAAATAGTGGAGAAAAGTGTGAATGTCAAAAATTGAAGAGAGGTAATGCAAAGGTAAAATTCAGGATCAATGGTAAATGAGTGCAATTTTAAGGTATATATGTATATATTAAAGTATTTTTGCACATGTAAAGATATCTCGATAAAGTCAAATACAACTTATTGGGTTAAATAGGTAATACTACAAGAAAAAGATTTATTAGCGACCAACACTTAGTGACCGGGAGGTGATCTGGTCCCTAAAAGTGTGCCTATAGGGACAAGTTTTTTCGCTGGTCCCTAATTTTCTTTTTATATTCTAAATTAATTGAAAAGATAAATTGCCCATCCCTAATAAGCTAAGCGGGAAGTAAAAGCGTCACCGCGCCAATATAAAGATGTCACGACCCAGATTTCACACTCTCGAAAGTCGTGATGGCGTCCACTGGTGAAAGCTAGGCAAGCCAAATTATCCTAATTACTTAACCTTTTTCAGTTTTAAACTATTATCAGTGATGAGTAGATATCATGCAAATAGCGAAAATAATTAAGCGGAAGACAAAATCTGACAACTTATCTTAATATAAAACTGCGGAAGTCTAAATACAACTCTACCCAGAATTTGGTGTCACAGCTTCACAGACGGTCTAAGAATACTACATACAAAGTCTGAAAGATAAAATGAACACTGTTTCTGAAATGAGTAAAGGAAACAGGATAAAGGAAAAGATAGGAGGTGACGTCAAGGCCCGCGGACGTCTGCAGGACTACCTCGTGTCGCCTGTGTGGGCTGAAGACAACACCCTCACTGCGGTCCAAGCACTCTGGTATCAGTATCTGCACACAGTGCAGAGTGTAGTATCAGCACAACCGACCCCATGTGCTGGTAAGTGCCTAGCCTAACCTCGACGAAGTAGTGACGAGGCTAGGACCAGATTACCAAATAAACCTGTGCAGTTTAACTATATACAACAGAATAGGAAGCAGATAATAATGATGGAAACAATGATCAACCAGTGATATAAATAGCAGACAACAAGAATACCATAAATGTTTCTCAACAAATAATAAATACAAGTGCAATCAATTAATCAAGTCCTTCAAATATAAATCTTTCGCCTATAAATCCTTCAAGTAATAATCTCTAAGATGATATGCTTTTCAATAAATATATTTCCTTCAAATAAATATCTTTCAGATACGCATCTTTCGAATATAATTCTTTCGAGTAAAGGTCACCTTGTGATATCTCATTTCATAATCATAAATAATATAGGTCTCAGCCCACTTTCATATTTTCACGGCACTGTGTGCCCATATTTATGTCACAACCGCACGGACAACTCACGTGCCATTAAATAAAATCATAATATTTTCCCAGGCACCTTGTGCCCACATATTTTTGTCTCACATTGCACAACGATATTCTCATGTTACTCAGCTCATAGGTTCCATAACCCAATACAATTAAGAATGTTCAAGGAGCCTCATTCACTTAACATAAAGTAGAGTACAGCTTCCAACTCAATTAGGAAATCAACAAGAAAAGATGAAGTTATTTTTAGAAATCATTTGATAAAGAAAATACCATTTTCAATTAAAGTACAATATCGAAGGAATCATTACCTTTAATACTAGAAATTAATAAATCAAAACATAGTAGAAATTCTTTTTTAAGTAAAGTACAACCTCAAACGGTTTAAGGAAACTTTAGTTGAGAAATCAATTGAGTTAAAAATGTAACAATTCTTGAAATTTGAAGTATTGAACATATTAAAAAAATAAGGCGATGTATTGTAAACACTATGGATTCCAACACAAAGGATCACAACAGTAAAGGGATCTAAACAGTTAATACACTTGAATTGTTAATAACAAGTAAACACAGCAAATAGAAAGTGCACGACATCACCCTTCGTGCTTTAACACTCTCATCAAAACAATACACGACATCACCCTTCGTGCTTTAACACTCTCTCACCAAAACAATACACGGCATCACCCTTCGTGCTTTACACTCTTCCTCACCCAAGCAACAAACACAAGGCAAATAGGGTAAGGGAATCTATAACATCGAAATAAAATCATGTAATAACAGAAAATCAGTAAATAAACGTACATGACAACATAACTCAATTGGAATCAGGAAAAATCAAGGACAAGTACACGGCATCACCCTTCGTTCTTTTACTCTCATCCTCACCATAAGAATCAATATAAACTGCACGGAATCCCCTTCGTGCTTTACACTCTTCCTCACCATAAAATCAATATAATCAGTACGGAATTGTACATCGTGCGACACGATATCACCCTTCGTGCTTTACACTCTTCCTCACAAAATCATACACGGCATCACCCTTCGTGCTTTAATACTATTCCTCACCCAAACAACAATCACAAGAAATAAGGTCAAGGAAATAAATGAATTCACAATAAAATTCCGGTAAGGGAATAATAGTACAACAATCAAATCCCGGCAAGGGTAACAACATCAAAACAATAACATCCCGGCAAAGGAACAATAATATCAAACAAACATCCCGGCAAGGGAACAATAATATTTCAACAACATCCCGACAAGGGAACAATACTGTCAAAACAACATCCCGGCAAGAGAACAATAATATCAAACAAACATCCCGGCAAGGGAACAATAATATCAAACAAACTTCCCGGTAAGGGAACAACGGTGATAATAACATATGAAGCACAATAAACCACAACAGAGTCATAACAATTGTCACACCTCCTTTTTTACACGCGCCCCCCGCAAAGGGGCGCAAAGGGAGTTTTTCCAATTAAAGGACATTCGAAACGGGATTTATTTATTTATTTCAGAGTCGCCACTTGGAAGATTTATGGTGTCCCAAGTCACCAGTTTTAATCCCGAATCGAGGAAAAGAATGACTCTGTTTAACCGTCTGTGCACCAGAAATTCGGATAAGGAATTCTGTTAACCCGGGAGAAGGTATTAGGCATTCCCGCGTTCCGTGGTTCTAGAACGGTCGCTCAACTGTCATATTCGACTTAATTATCTGATTTTTTATACAATTATGAACCTATGTGTAAATATTAACTGTGTACCGCTTTTATTATTATTATTTTACCGAGAATTTGCAACATCGTGAAAATACATCTCGAACCACGTCACATCAATACACCCGTGGTTATTGACACATTTCAACTCTGTTGAGATTTGGATTTGGGTCACATAAATGTACATCCGAGTTTAAGAAGATAACATTATTAAATACGCGCCTAAGTAACTTTACCAACTCATATAGAAGGCCCCACAACTTGTGTATTTTTGTTTGTCAGCAGTAGCAGGTGTAGCAAACAGAAGTTGCAACAGCAGTGCAGCAACAAATAACCAGCAGCTATGAACTTCCCCAAGTATAGATTAGAAGTATAAAGAGGAAATGTTCTAGCTTTTTCAGATCCTAAGTGAGGCGATGAAAAATAGTAGCTATTCTTTTCAACTCCCAAGCTCTCAAAATTAATCCCAGTCCCCTTCTACAGACCTCCTTTTTTCCCTCTTATGTAGACCTGCCCTCCTTTTAAACTTACTGCCCGACCCCCTTCTCCCACTAAAAATCTGAATATTTCCACTTAAAATCCCACTAAGGAAAACTTTTCCTTATTTTCAGCCCCACATTCCCTTTTGTTCCCCATTACCATATTAATTAAAGACATTAATATCCCACTAACAAAATACTAACATTAAAATATTATCCTAACTGTTTCATTCCCAAATCACCCCTAAAATCCCTTAATATTACTGCCTCTAATACAATTATTCAACTATATTAAAACTTTTAATTCTGAAATATGTTCAAGATAACAAAGATTAAAAAACTAAATCTGACTAACAGCTATAACCAAACTTATTGACAGCTAAATGACTAAGGTTGAATTCCAATTGAAACAAATGAACTAAATTTAAATCACCACACAGAACTCGATAGAATTATTTAAAATGAAATTGAAAATTGAATCAAAATGCACATGAATGCAGGTAACATGAATGCAGGTTCATTGTCAGCCTATTGTCAATGCCCTGAAGCTAAGTGTCCACAGATCAAGCATACACAACAACCATTTGATGAGCTTATTGGTTTACAAACAAGAACGAACTAATCAACGAAACTATTTATAACCTATGTTATTAATCGACAGAACATAAACTGATGGAGAAGAGAGAAAATAACGGACAATAGACGAATTACGATGAACCTAATTTAGGTAAACCAAGAGTTGATTGAACTACTCAAACAGCATTGGAATATTTAATCTAACCAAAATCAGAAAAAGAAACAGAATATACATACTGGATTAACTTAAACTAAAAACCCTAAAGAAACGACTAATCACACAGACAAACAAACACATAGAAAAAGAAAAAGAATTTAAGAAGAACTCACTGTTCTTTTCTCGGATTTCAACCATATGCCCTTTCGAACTTGATTTCTAGTTAGTATTATACGTCTATTTCATCAGAAATAGACTTATAATACTAACCAGAAACCGTTCGACCCTGACAGCTTCGAAACAATCTCGAACTGTCGAGCCCTAGATCCGCCATTCGATGAGTTTTTACTCGGATTCGAGCCAATCTGGTTAGGGATTAGTGACGAGGGAAGTCAAGTGGATGTTGGGTGTTGATTTGGGGGCGAAGTGGACAAGCTAGGGTTTGGGACGGGGTCTTTGATCGAAGATTCGAGAAGCTGGAGTATGATTCGAAGTTAATGGAGTATGGAATCGTGTTGAGGGTTGTTAGGAGGTTTAGGGGTGTTATTTTCATAGCCATCGGAGCCGGCGCCGCCGGGTTTACGGTGAAGGGATAGGGTGGCAGCTATTAGGGTTCCTCGTCTCTGAAAGAGACGAGGTTTGGGAGAGAATGAGAGGGGGCTTGGTTTGGGGGCGGGGTTCGTTTGGAGGCCTTATATACGTACGTGGGGATTGGATCAAAGCCATTCGATCTGATGAGATCAACGGCCTGGATTGCTTCATTTAAGAGGAACGACGTCGCTTCGTTCACCCTTCAGACCGGATCGGTCTTGGATGGGAACGGGTCGGGTGACAGAGGAGTTGATCTGGACCGTTGATCAGCTGAGATCAACGGCCCAGATTGGGCGCTACTAAACGACGTCGTTTGGTTTGTCCCTAAAACGGACTGGTCCGGGTAAAAGGATATTTGGACTGGGCTGTAAGGGGGGGTTGTTTTGGTTTGGGCCTGGTCTATTCAATTTAAAACTGGCCCAGTCCGACTTTCTCTTTTATTTCTTCCTTTTCTTCCACATTTTTTCTTTTTAATTCCTAATTACCCACTAAAAATCCTAATTGTAAAATTGACAATTAACTAAAACATTAACCCTTAATAATAGCTATCTCATGAATTTAAACATCAAATAAAGATAAAATTACACAATTCGGACATTAAATGCAAAAATTCAAAGCATATATTTGTAAGCACGTGATTTTTGCTTCACGGACAATCACTCCAAAAGAAAACAAAAATAGTGACAAATGACCTCGCTGTACAATTTTTCGATTTTCCGTGACGTATGCTGTTAGTCATTTGTGGTTCTGTCCATTTTTCATTTAATTCTATCGAACAAAATACAAAATATGTATGTCATGGTAATTAAACCATAATTCGATCATTAAAAGAAAATTCACAAAAAATATATATGCATCTTTTATTCTAGGTTGTGATTTAACCTACTTCAAATATTTTTATATGCGTGTGATAATTGTGTTAAGTGATTAAATTAATGGTGGTTTTAATTTCATTTATTTTATTTTATTTTATTTTTATTTTTCTTTAAAATTAGAAAACAAAAAGAAAAGAGTGATGAAATTGGTTTGGGCCAAGAAATGAATCAAAATCAAGCCTAAAACCAGGACACAGGTCCAGGCCAAGCACAGGCTGCCCGGGTACGTCCCAAACGACGCCGTATCAGCGTCCCTGTGTCGAGCCGTTGATTTGATTCAAATGAACGGTCCCGATCGGGCCACTCATTTAACCCAAACGACGCCGTCTTAGGCAATTGATCGGAGCCGTCCAACCCCTTGATCCAACGGATCCAGGCCTTCCCTTAGGCCCATCAAATTTGACCCGATCCAATCCCCTACCCGGTCTCAACCCACCATCAGCCCCCGAACGACGTCGTCTCTCTTCAATGAGTAGATCCTGGCCCTTGATCTCACATGATCCGACGGCCAGGATCTAAACCTCAAAATCATATATAAAGCCCAACTTGTTTACCCCGCCCCCTATCCAAAACACCCCCCCCCCCCGGCTTCATCGTCTCCCTGACCAACCCTAACACCCAAACCCTAGCCGCCACCCCACCCCTTCGCCTGAAAGCCAGCGGCAACGGTGCCGTTGGCCATGAGTCTAACACCCCTGAACCACCATGACCCCCCTCTCCAAATCCACACTCAGCTTACCTCGAATCTTCCCCGAACGTCTCGAATCTTCATTCGAAGATCCGAGACCAAACCTAGATCTACACCAAACCACCCCATATTCACCCTATTCACTCCCCTAACGTCCCTCAAGCCTTAATCAGCTTTGGTTCCGGTCAAATGCAAGCAGAACTTGTCGAATCCCAAATCTGAGTTCAAGAACCCTAAAAAACCAAACCTGTTTCGTGTTGAGGTAAGTTCCCGGTGTAATCTTCTTTTCTTTCCTTTTGTTTGTGCATATGTTCGTATATTTGTTCTGAATCTTTTGATTATTTTCTGTCAGTTCTCCCCATCTTCGAAAGACCCTTTTTGGTTTGGTCGATTTCTTTTCTTAAATGTTAAATGAGTGTTATAAGATGTTTGTTCGCTTCGACGGATGTCGTCGGCCAGTTAAGTTTCATAAACTCCGTGTTAAATGCCCCGAGTGTTGAAATAAATTGGTGCCTTGTTTAGTCTGTGTTGTTTGTCGATTAATTGTTACGTATATTAGTTCGTATAGTCGATTTGAGTAACGTCGTCAAATAATTAAGTGTCGTAAAGTTCCATCGTTGTTCGGAAAAATGCCTGAATCACTCATTTGTTCTATTTTGAGTTCAATCGATCAGCGATTAGTTAGTATACATTATAACTCGCAAAGTCGACTCGACACATGTTGTCGTTAGTTTCACAGCATCAAATAACAAACGACCTAACTCTTACTGGCTGGTTTTGTTAAATGCTTGTGTTGGACTGATTGTAGGTTGGTTTGTTAGCTGTGGGAGGGGGGATTCGAACTGGTAGACTGACAGATACAATAGAATGAAAGGGTGGGGCAAGACAAGCAATGATCAAGGGTCTGTGGGATAGTTTTGGTTGGGGGAAGAAACTGACTAAGTGTTCAGGATTAAAGAAGCTGTCAAGTGTCAATTAAAATACTATTAATGGGGAACAAAACACAAGAGCATGAGAATTAAATGAATACTTTAAACCCATAACTCTTGATTAGAGCAATAGGACAAAGCATGGGGGGCTGATTAAGTTTACCAAGAAAAATGCCTCTAGGCATGGGAAGCTAAGGGGTATGGGCAGATTGCAATTGGCAGGATCCAGGCAGCTTGACTGCACTGGGTTGTTGGCTTATAAATAAGCTGTTTCAGAACTTAAAAGGGGCTGGACTTTTAGTCTTCAGAGAAAAAAAACAGAAAGAAATTTCAGAATACTGTGAATAAGTATCATCTGAAAACTGTGTAAGAGTTCAAGTTGGTCAAGATGTCTTTGCTGATTGCTGTTGGTTGTTTGCTGAGCTTTTGTGGTTATTGAATTTCTGCTGCTACTGCATTGAACATTCTGGTTTTCTCGGCTGCATTTTACTACTCTGTTTCCTGGGTCTGGTTTGTTTGGTGCTCGACCACTTGTGAGTTTCATCATTGTGGTTGGTTATTGTTGCTGTGTTGCTTGCTGTTTGGTTGCCTGTTGCTGATACTTTTCTTCATCTCCTTCTTATTGTCCAAACATCCAGGTACCCATTCTAAATTCATTGATGTAAATGGTGAAGTTTGGGGTTGAATAAGAGCATGAGAAGTATTGCAGTCCAAACACTAGCATAGTTACCACTTTTCTGCTGTTTGTAGTTTAGAATACTTATATGTTCAACATGTAAAGTTTGGCTTTCAAACTATGTAACGAAACAATTTTTAGCCTTATTGAGTTTGGTCTGTAACCTGTCGTTGTATGTAAATCAGAAAAGAAGTTAGTTATACTCGGCCAACAAGGGTTTCACATAAGGTCTGTTAAAATAAATGAAGTGATCACATTTGTGTCATCTTAATTCACCAGTAGGTAATGGGTATTTCAAAGGCATATTAGGCAATTTGGATTATAGCGAAAGAAAAATAGTATAGCTAAACACATGGTAATACCGTTTAAGTTAGACAGGTTTAGTTTCAGTTGTCCCGTTTTTTTTAATGTCGAGCATGTAAGAAATAATTAACTGAACTTCGTACGTATGTCCGTCAAATGAATAAGGTTGAATACGTCTGAATACTTCGCCTAAGAATAATCTGTTTCGATATTATTATGTGTCAATCTCATGTCTCAGCCTTCTTGAGTAATAGAATATAGAACAAAAGCAATCCCTTTTGTACAAACTCTGCTGCAAGTTTTCATTTGCGTTAGTCATAAACTAATAACTAACAAATTACGTTTTTCAGCATGTAATTAATTAATAGTTTTCTTTATTTTAGAGACGAACTTAATAGAAAAATGTAGTTGATGTAGGTTTATCCTTAAAATAAAACGAGACGAGCCTTGCCAAATAAAAATGCAAATCGCGGGGCCCTCAGTAACTAGTCATAATAAATACTTAGATTTTGGGATGGATCGTTTAGTGAATTTCACTGCCTTCCCCAAAGATAATAACGTGGTAGCCTCTTTAGACGTGACTTAATTAAATTACTTTCTTAAACTCGGGTGCACATTTATGTGACCCAAATCCAAATCTCAACGGAGTCGAAATGTGTCTCTAATCACGGGTACATTGATTGTGGCGTGGTCTGAGATGCATTTCCATGACGTTGCAAATTCTTTTTATAAGGAATGAGATGAGCCTCGACAAACAAAAAATGTACAGAGTGCGGGGCCCTCTAAATGTATATATATTAAAATACTTAGAATTCGGGACAGGCCGTTTAGCGAATTTCATGGCCTTCCCCAAAATAACAATACGCTAGTTGCTTTAAGCGCGCCTTTAATAATTTATTTTCCTTAACTCGGGTGCACATTTATGTGACCCAAATCCAAATCTCAACCGAGTCGAGATATGTCAACAATCACGTGTACATTGATGTAACGTGATTCGAGGTATGTTTTCACGACGTTGCAATTCCTTGTAAAAAATAATAATAATTATGAAAGCGGTGAAAGTTAAAATTTGCACACAAGTTCATATTTGTATAAAAATCAGATAATCAAGCCGAATATAACAGTTGAGCGACCGTGCTAGAACCACGGAACTCGGAAATGCCTAACACCTTCTCCCGGGTTAACAGAATTCCTTATCCGGATTTCTGGTGCGCAGACTGTAATATGGAGTCATTCTTTTCCTCGATTCGGGATTAAAATTGGTGACTTGGGACACCCTAAATCTCCCAAGTGGCGACTCTGAAATAAATAAACAAATCTCGTTTCGATTGTCCTTTAATTAGAAAAACTCCCTTGTCCCCTCGCGGGGCGGAAGAATGAGGTGTGACAGCTCTGGCGACTCTGCTGGGGACTCTACCGACCCAGAACCACTGGTTCAGGGTTAGAAATTCAAGCTTAAATAAATTGTTATATTTGGCTTTATTTGATTTTTACATATTTTGAGCCTAATGTGCTAAATGCTGCTTTTACCGCTTTGATATTATCTGAACTGTATATAAATTGTGCCGAAACCTTTCTCTTCTTACCTCCGGGGATGTGCTTACTGGTTGAGACTCCCTATTCTGTTAGTGTCATACCCTAAATAAAAGAGGCTCGGAAAGTTTCTAAGCCGGCTGGCCTTTTGGTTCCCGGAAAGGAGCTCCTTCCTCAGCTCGAGTTGTCCGCTCGGGTACACTGTCTAGAACACCGACCCAGGTTTTGAACATAGAATGAACGTGACTTCATGCTGGATCCCTAGTAGGAACGCTTATCTGCATCACGTGCATTTTGACTTAGGGGACTCAACACAGGGGTTGGGTCCGTCTAGGAATAGCAACCTGAAACAGAAAAGACCATCCTGATGCATCTTACTTGCTATGTACATATATTTGTTTCGAGCCTGCATGTTGACCGGTTTCTGAATCTTGGGAATGTTGGAGGCGTTAATTGATTATTTTAGAAAATGAAAAAAAAATTCTTTATTTTGGAAAGTCGTTTGTTGAAAAAGAAAATGAAAAAAAAGTCTTTATTATTTTTTTTTTGGAAAAATAGGTTGTTTTATCTTTTTTGAAAAAAAAGAGAGTTATTTCGTCTTGTTTTCAAAAATAGGAAAAGAAAATGGTTTGTCTTGCAATAAAAAAGATATTTGTTCGGTTAATTTGCCCGAACTACGCAGGTTTGATTCTCATAGGGTGTGAGATACGTAAGGCAGCCTCCGTCGGGTCCAACCTCCCATTTTTTTTAAAAAAAAATCGATAAAAGTAGCAAAAACGCCCAGTACATTTTTCTGGCACAGGGTCGGGTGACGCCGCTTATATCAAAAAATAGCCAAATGTTTCCAAAAGGAACTCCGAAAGGCTGCCTTGGTACAGACGACCACCTCTTTTTTTTTATCACACAACCTTAAAAAATTTTCGTTCATGAAGTGCTGAGAGGTCGTGTTCAGAAATCATTTGAGAAAAGTAGCGTATGTTTTGTTTTTATCAGAATAAGTTCGTTTGTTAAAATCTTATTAATAAATGTGCAGAATGAGCACGACTCCAAATGAACCCTTTTCAATCATGAATAAAATTCCCCTCCAATTGCGGCTCTGGTGGAATGATTTAGGCAAAGAAGGGCATGACGAAATCAAGAAGTATCTGAAAGGCCTCACGAGTTTGTTGGATATCAGGCCACGGGGAGACATCCTAAAGGCACTAGTTCCCCACTGGGATCCTGCGCACAATGTCTTCCACTTCTCGGACTTTGAGCTTACCCCAACTTTAGAAGAAATAGCAGGGTATATCGGCAATGCTGAGGCTCCATTGAGGCATAAATACCTGGTTGCTCCAAGAGCTGTGGCAGTACACCGGTTTCTGGACTCATTAAAGATAGTCAGAACGATTCATAACCCTGACTTGGCAAAAGGTTTTTGCACTATGAGTTTCATATACCAAAGATATGGCCACATAGGAGGATTCGACAAGCCAGAAAACCAGTTGTGCAGCAGAAGTAACCGTCGAAAGTGGGATGAACATAGACAGGTTGCTTTCATGATAACTTTCTTAGGGCTCTTAGTATTCCCAAGAAAATACGGGAATATCGACATAAAAATAGCAGGGGTCGTCAATACTTTGCTCACCTAGAAAGATAGCACGCTTGCACCCATGATAGTGTCTGATATGTTCCGAGCTCTCACGTCTTGCAAGGCCGGAGGAAACTTTTTTGAGGGTTGCAACCTGTTGTTGCAAATGTGGATGACTGAACACCCATGTCACCGGGCCCAGTTTCTGAGCCATGGACCCGCTGAAAAGACCTGCATAGATGAGTTCTATACCAGAGTTAATGAGGCCTACCTACCTCGAGGAGTCTCGGCATGGACCTCATACTTCCGTACCCTCAGCGCCAGTCAAATACAGTGGACGCTGGGGTGGTTGCCGATCGACGAAGTCATATACATGCCAGCAGCCAGGCCCCATTTTCTCTTAATGAGACTTAAGAGCATTCAACCATATGCACCGCATCGAGTTTTAAGGCAACTTGGGAGGTGTCAGATAGTGCCGAAAGACGAGGATCTAAGCACCCAGGTGATTGAGATTAGTCCCGATGGCCAGTTTCCTGAAGCAAGGGTTCGCCAAATTTGGAGCCAATGTCAACACTTAGAAGCAAATACTTGTGTAGTGAATCGGACAAAAGGGGAAGTTTCACCCGGATATCAGGCTTGGTACAAAGGGGAAACATCATCTGCAAGGTCGGCTAAAAGACCTCACCTGCAAGAATTTGCCAGATCCTCACAAGAGCAGTGGGGCTGGTTGGCCAAAGAGCGGGAATATCTTGCCGAAACAGGCAAACTGAAGCAACAAGTTCAGGATATGAAGTTTGAAAGCCAATTACAGTCCGCTGCCCACAAGGGAGAAAAGAACAGATTAATCAAAGAAGGCGAGATCCTCAAAGCTCAGATCCGGAATATGAAAAGAGAGGCCAACAACCAACTGAGAAGTCGGGCAGATAAAAGATTGATAGCAGGGTTAAAGGATCAGGTTGCGGAATTCCAGGAAGATTTGGAAAGATCCAAGGCTAGCACAGCAAGATTGCGGACCAAGTGGGCAAAAGGTACAATGGCCCGGAGGCAGCGCCTGCAACAAGTCATAAGGGATTATGAACTGAACATCGAGACATTAAGGGAAACGAATTCCACTCTTCAAGAGCGGATCTTCAAGCAAACACGGGATGCCCGAGCCGACAGAAGGTGTTGTTACGATGCAATGACCAGAATGGAAAGGCAAATGGAGATGTTCCAGGATCAACTTGCCAACAATGCGCAAACACTAGGATTAAAGAACCGACAGATAAGGCAGTTGTTCGCGGAAAGGGACAACATTCGAGGAAGGATCGACGAGATTGGGCATTACATCTACATGAGGTGCCTGGCATGCGAGCAAATGCCTCGAAAGACCCTCCTTGTTTCCGTCATGGGCTGCGTCCACCGAATCATGAACGAATTGAAAAGCCTGCAGAGAGACCTCACACCAAGGGCCGCGGAAAGGCCGAATGATGCCTCGCGAGCCCCTAAGTTGGAAAATTAATCTTTGGTCGAGTCTTGTTTATTTGTCTTTGTTGCTTTCCCATATGTTGTTTTCTTTTCTTTTAATCAAGTAGGGTTAAAAAAACTGTGGAGTCTGTACTATTGCTGTTCCTTGTTTGAAGTAATTTGTAATAGCAAAATTTTGAGAATGAATTTAATGATTCCAAAAGAATTTTGTGTTTCTTTACTTTATGGCAGAACTACGCCTGGTCTGATTCGCGCGGGGACGTGATACGTAGGCAATCCCCATAAGATTCGACCGCTTTTAATAAAGAAAGAAAAGAAAATACAAAAATAAAATAAAACACAGGGTTTCCCAAAGTACTTTAAAAAGGGACAAATGAGCAAGCCGGGATGACGCATGTTGTTTGAAGCAAAGCATGTAGAAACGGTTAACTGCCTAGGAGCATTGCATCCTCTATGTGTTATGATCAAATCTGTTAAGCTCTAACGCTAACAAAGTTTGTTGTTGTCTGAATCTAGACAGTTAGTTGTTAAAGAATTCTGGCAACACACTCTTACCACACCAGATCCAAAGGACCAGTAGCAACAAGCATGACTACTTCAGAGAATAGTAACGAGGAAGAAAGGCCGATGAGCCAGTTGTTAAAAGAAGCAATGGAAAAGATTGAAAGGATGGGACTAGAGATGAATGCAATGCAGCTAGCTCTAGCCAAAGCACAAAAGAGCCCTGAGCCACTGGGGCACATGCCGGAATACCCTCACTCCGGCCCTTCAACAAGCCTCCCGAATCCCCGTTATCATCAGGAAAGAAGCCCACATGATTCCCAAGCTCCACCACCCCATCAACCTCTCCCAAAACCAAATATTTCCACTTTTGTGGGACCCACATCAGCCACCCTGCAGAGAACGGCCAGCAAGCCATTGTTCCAGGCTCCCGATATGCAATACTATCCCCTTGAGCCTACATTCCATGCCCCCGAACCACAGGCCTACAATCCGCACTTGGAGGTACCGGAAGAGATTGAAAAGCCGATTAAAGCCCTTGAACAGGATGAGGTATTGAGGAAGTTCAAAATCCTGGAGCAGTCCTTCAGGAACCTGAACGGATTGGGCAACCAAGTCAGCGTGGCTTACAAAGATCTATGCCCTTTCCCGGACGTCCAACTCCCGGCTGGGTTCAAGATGCCTAAGTTTGATTTATATGAAGGGCATGGTGATCCCATGGCGCATTTGCGGGGATTCTGTAGCAAAATGAGAGGGGCAGGCGGCAAAGATGAGCTGCTGATAGCTTATTTCGGCCAAAGTCTGAGCGGATCTGCGCTAGAATGGTATACCAGGCAGGATTCCAGCAGATGGTACACTTGGGATGACCTGGCGCAGGCTTTCGCAGGTCATTTCCAATACAATCTCGAGATAGTCCCTGACCGTCTCACATTATTGAGGACCGGGAATAAGCCCGGGGAAAGTTTTCGCGAGTACGGGTTCCGTTGGAGAGAGCAAGCAGCTAGAGTGGATTCTCCCATGAAAGAGGGAGAAATGGTGGACTACTTCTTGCAAACACTGGATCCAACCTACTTTGGTCACTTGGTGACAACGGTCGGAAAATCCTTCAACGAGGTAGTGAAGATAGGGGTCATGATAGAAGAGGGTCTGAGGTCTGACAAAATCCTGAATTACTCGGCACTCAAGGCCACGACCCAGGCTATTCAGAGCGGCACGGGAGGTGCACTGGGAAGAAGAAAGAAAGAAGAAATTGCCACGATTGAGGCAAGCAGTTGGGCCAGGTCTGGCAAACCCCACTACAATCAACCCAGGCCCCACGGGCCAAACTACCCATACAGCCCACCACAGCACTACTATCCACCTCGAGAACCACATTTCTCCATACACCAAGCCCAGACATACACTCAGCCTCCGGTTTGCCCGCAATGGTACGCGCTGGCTCCCCAGAACACATATGCACCACCCCAAAACACCTATCCTCCACCGAGGGCATATAGAAACCCTCCAGGGGCAGGCTTTTGGGGAAATCCAGATGGTAGGAATGACAGGCTACGGAAGCACAGAACTTTCACGGAGTTGGGAGAAACCTACACCGTTTTGTTCCACAAATTGAGGCAGTTGGGTTTGGTTAGTCCTGTCCAGACTCGAGAACCAAATCCCCCACCCCAGAATTTGGACCGATCAATAAGTTGTGAGTACTGCTCAGGGATGCTGGGGCATGATACCGAAAAGTGTTGGAAATTGAGGCATGCCATACAGGATCTTATTGATACCAATAAGATCGAGGTCCAGACACCGGAAGCTCCTAACATCAACCAGAACCCATTGCCAGTGTACCACAAGACTCACATGATTGAGTTGGTGTATGAGGGAGGAGAGTTGAGAAAACTCTCACAAACAGTGATGATGATCCAGGTCGCTCCGAAAGAAGGACCGACCAGTGGAGGAACAGGGGTACAGTCCCAGGGAGAAGGCGTCAAGCCAGTAGTGATATTGGGGAAGAGACCGCCCGCCATAACAAGCAAACCCGAGCCAAACAAGTTGGTAATATCAGGGACTCCGCCCACACTTGCAGTTGTGTTAAAAGGAGTATACAGGGAACTGGTCACAATAAAGCCCGCAGTTCAGTTGCCGATGGTTGATAGTAAGGCTGTGCCTTGGAAATACGAGAGGGCAGTGGTGATGTACAAAGGAAAACAAGTGGAGGAATTTAGTTGTGAAGCGCAAGGACTGACTCGATCAGGTCGGTGTTTTGCTCCGGTGGAGCTAAGAAGAACCAACCCCGCCACAACCAAGAAACCTGTGTCCGAAGAAGAGGCTGAGGAGTTCTTGAGGAAGATGAAAGTGCAGGACTACTCCGTGGTCGAGCAGCTGAGGAAAACACCAGCACAGATCTCGCTGCTATCATTACTGATCCATTCTGAGGAACATCGCCGGGCCCTGATGAAAATACTGAACGAAGCTCATGTACCCAACGAGATTTCTGTAAACCACCTGGAAACCATTGCCAACAAGATTTTCGAAGTGAACAGGGTAACGTTCTCAGATGATGATCTGCCAGTGGAAGGTACGGAGCATAATAAAGCTCTCTATCTGACTGTCAAATGTGAAAACGCGGTAGTTACTCGGGTATTGGTGGATAACGGGTCAAGTGCCAATATTTGTCCATTATCCACCCTAAACCAGTTAAAGATCGACCACGGAAGAATCCACAAGAATAGCATCTGTGTCCGAGGATTTGACGGAAATGGAACAGCTACTGTAGGGGATGTTGTACTTGAATTGACCATCGGTCCTGTCCTGTTCACCATGGAGTTCCAGGTATTAGATGCCACAGTATCTTATAACCTTCTGTTAGGACGACCATGGATTCATGCAGCCAAAGCAGTGCCCTCCACCCTACATCAGATGGTGAAGTTCGAGTGGGATAGGCAGGAGGTCGTACTACACGGCGAGGACACGGCATGCACCATGGGTGGCGCCATTGTGCCCTTCATAGAGACCGATGATGACAAAGGTCCTTGGGTATACCAGATTTTCGATACAGGGTCGGCGAACAAAATTGCTGAAGGAGAAATCATCCCGCACCCTAGGGTAGCTGCCGCGACAGTCATGATGGTCTCGGAAATGCTGGGTAATGGATTAGTGCCGGGAAAGGGCCTGGGAGTCGAGCTTCAGGGGATTGTCCAACCTATCTCCCTGCCTAAAAATCTGGAAACTTTCGGATTGGGGTTCAAACCAACCGCAGCAGATGTAAAGCAAGCGCGGAAAATGAAGAAGAAAGTCTGGTATCTTCCCAAACCCGTGCCACGTCTTTCAAGATCTTTTGTCAGAGCAAGTGCCAATGGGCCGCCAGTCCCAAAGATTCTAGGACCATTGATTGGTATGGATGGGGACCTGAATCGGAGTTTCGAGAGGCTATTCGCTGATGTCAGTATGGTAGAAGCTGGAGAAGGTTCCAGCAGAGCAGAGATACAGTTTGTGGGGCCTGAGGCCAAAACCAACAATTGGACAGTTACTCCTCTTCCTGTCCGAGGGGAGACCTGGTAGTAGGCTTTGATTTATGTTTTGTTTGTTTTGTTTTGTTCGGATTATTCCAGGGTGTAATCCAAATTTTACTTTTGTTTTGTAAAAGTGTGAACCCTTTTATCCCGCAAGTTTAATAAAGTTCTCTTCTTTTGTCCCATTTTAATTTTTGTTTTGTTCTTTTTCTTTCTGAACAGTTCTCTTTTTACTGGTTCTAATGACATGACATGCACAGCGAATCTTCGACCTAGTCTAATAAATCAATCTGAATCCGACTTAATGATACAAGAGGTCGTTTGTGACGATGACTCTGAATATGACGAAGATGAAGCCTTTGAAGAGATAAACCGAGAACTGTGCCAATTTGAAGAAAAACCCAAACCTAACCTAAATGACACTGAGGCTGTGAATCTAGAGACACTGATAATGTCCAAGAAACCAAGATCAGCATCCATATTGAGCCGAATGTCAAGGAAGAATTGATCAAAACCCTCATGGAATTCAAAGATGTTTTTGCATGGTC
Source organism: Nicotiana tabacum (assembly GCF_000715075.1). Classification (NCBI taxonomy): domain Eukaryota; kingdom Viridiplantae; phylum Streptophyta; class Magnoliopsida; order Solanales; family Solanaceae; genus Nicotiana; species Nicotiana tabacum. The sequence continues at coordinate 33,646,426 of NC_134090.1, read as the reverse complement.
ATATGACGATATGCCGGGATTAAGCACCAATTTAGTGGTTCATAAATTGCCCACTGACCCGGCATACCCTCCGGTCAAGTAAAAGTTAAGGAAATTTAAAACATAAATGAGTGTAAAGATCAAAGAAGAGGTGATTAAACAGTTGCAGGCGAAGGTCATTCGGGTCACTCGATATCCCGAGTGGTTGGCCAATGTGGTACCAGTTCCAAAGAAGGATGGGAAAATTAGGGTGTGCGTCGACTACCGCAACCTCAACAAAGCAAGTCCCAAGGACAATTTTCCATTGTCCAACATCCATATCTTGATCGATAATTGCGCCGGGCGCGAGATTGGATCCTTCGTGGATTGCTATGCGGGTTATCATCAGATCCTAATGGACAAGGAAGATGCGGAAAAGACAGCGTTTATTACGCCATGGGGAACTTACTGCTATCAGGTAATGCCGTTCGGACTGAAGAATGCCGGGGCAACGTACATGCGAGCAATGACTGCTGTGTTTTACGACATGATACACAAAGAAATTGAAGTGTACGTAGATTATGTGATCATAAAAGCTTAGCGTCAAGAAAACCATGTAGCAGACCTAAGGAGATTTTTCCAAAGACTCCGAAGGTATGATATCAAGCTCAACCCGGCCAAATGCGCATTCGGGGTCCCATCAGGAAAGCTGTTAGGATTCATCGTCAGTCGACGGGGGATTGAGTTAGACCCATCCAAGATCGAATCCATCCGAAGATTTGCCACCGCCAAAGAACAAAACAGAGGTAATGAGTTTGCTGGGTAGACTCAATTACACCAGCAGGTTCATCGCTCAACTCACCGCAACTTGTGATCCCATATTTCGGCTGCTGAAAAAGGATGTTGCGGTAAGTTGGACGACAGAGTGTCAAGAGGCTTTCGACCAAATCAAAGGATTATCTGTCTAATCCACCCGTGTTGGTCCCGCCTAAGCCAGGGAAGCCCTTAATTCTTTATCTGACGGTCCTGGAAAATTCATTTGGTTGTGTACTGGGGCAACACGATGACACAGGAAGGAAGGAGCAGGCCATTTACTATCTCAGCAAGAAATTCACAGTATATGAGGTCAAGTACACTCAACTCGAGAAAACATGTTGCGCCCTAACTTGGGTAGCTCAGAAGTTGAAGCACTACCTATCCTCGTATACTACTTATCTTATATCCCGTTTGGACCCATTGAAGTATATCTTTCAGAAACCTATGCCCACATGAAGGTTGGCCAAATGGCAAATTCTGCTCACAGAGTTTGATATCGTCTATGTGACGAGGACAGCCATGAAAGCCCAGGCGCTGGCCGACCATTTGGCAGAGAATCCCGTTGATGAAAAATACGAGCCTTTAAGAACGTATTTTCCCGACGAAGAGGTGATGCATACAAACGAGCTGGAGTTACCCGAGGAACCGGGTTGGAAGCTTTTCTTCGATGGAGCTGCGAACGCGAAAGGGGTTGGAATAGGAGCGGTACTCATTTCGGAAACAGGGCGCCATTATCCTGTTACGGCTCAACTACGCTTCTATTGCACCAATAATATGGCTGAGTACGAAGCTTGCATTTTGGGTCTGTGATTGGCTGCGGACATAGATGTCCAAGACGTTTTGGTCTTGGGAGACTCGGACCTCTTGGTACACCAGATTCAGGGTGAATGGGAAATACAGGATTTGAAACTCATACCATATTGACAATGCTTACACGATCTGAGCAAGCGATTTCGATCGGTGAAGTTCAAACACATCCCGAGGGTTCATAACGAGGTTGCGGATGCATTGGCCACCTTAGCATCAATGTTGCACCACCCTGACAAAATGTATGTTGACCCTCTGCACATCCAGGTTCGTGATCAGCACGCTTATTGCAACACGGTGGAAGAGGAAGCGGATGGCGAACCCTGGTTTCATGATATGAAGGAGTACCTCAAAATGGGGATATATCCGGAACAGGCCACTGGAGACCAAAAAAGAGCCCTTCGGCGTCTGTCGAATGGTTTCTTCCTCAGCGGAGGAGTTTTGTACAAAAGAACCCCGGATTTGGGATTGTTAAGATGTATAGACGCCGGTCAAGCCACGACGGTCATGGCAGAGGTACATGCTGGAGTTTGTGGGCCACATATGAGCGGATATGTATTGGCAAAGAAGATCCTTCGAGCAGGGTATTATTGGCTTACCATGGAGCATGACTGTATCTCTTTCGCGAGAAAATGCCATCAGTGTCAGATACATGGAGATCTGATTCATTCTCCGCCAACAGAGTTACATACGATGTCAGCACCCTGGCCGTTTGTGGCATGGGGCATGGATGTCATTGGACCTATCGAAGCGGCAGCATCCAACGGTCATAGGTTCATTCTGGTAACCATTGACTACTTCACCAAATGGGTTGAGGCTAAAACCTTCAAGTCGGTAACTAAAAAGGCAGTGGTGGATTTTGTGCACTCCCATATCATCTGCAGATTTGGGATCCCAAAAGTAATCATCACGGATAACGGTGCAAATCTTAACAGCAGCTTGATGAGAGAGGTATGCCAACAATTCAAGATTACACACCGCAATTCCACCCCATATCGCCCCAAGGCGAATGGAGCGGTTGAAGCAGCCAATAAAAACATCAAGAAGATACTGCGAAAGATGGTGGAAGGATCTAGACAATGGCACGAGAGATTACCCTTTGCTCTGTTGGGTTATCGCACTACCGTCTGGACCTCCATAGGTGCAACTCCTTATTTGTTGGTGTACGGAACTGAGGCCGTAATACCGGCGGAGGTCGAAATTCCATCCCTCCGGATTGTCGCTGAAACCGATATTGATGATGATGAATGGGTCAAAGCTCGATTGGAACAGTTAAGCTTGATAGACGAGAAAAGATTGGCAACATTGTGCCATGGTCAGCTATATCAAAAGAGAATGGCAAAGGCATATAATAAGAAGGTACGCCCCAGAAAGTTTGAAGTAGGGCAGCAGGTATTGAAGAGGATCCTCCCGCATCAGGTCGAAGCAAAAGGCAAGTTTGCCCCAAATTGGCAAGGGCCTTATATTGTGACCAGGGTGTTGTCTAACGGTGCTTTGTGTTTGACGGATATCGAGGGAAGATGTGTTGACATGGCTATCAATTCGGATGCAGTCAAAAGATATTATGCGTAATTTCTTTGATTATGGCAATTATTGGTTCGTTTGTTTGTACTTGATACTTATTGGATAATGAAATGACGGAGGCAATTCTTTCTTCTATCCAAACACTTTTTACCCTTGTTTCCCTCTTTTGAGCCTTAAGTTATTCTTTCATATCCCTCTTTTGGAATCACTAATGGAAAAGATATGAAAAAGGAAAAAAAAGAGAAAAAAAATTGTAAAAGAAAAAGAAAAAAAGAGAAGGAGATAAAAATCACAAGAAAAACAAAACCGTGGGAACTACGTTTGACCTGATTCCTCAAAGAGTATACGTAGGCACCTCACGGCTCGGTCATAGTGTGCATAATGTCCATAGCATGCATAATAGGCTGCGTAATGCACATAGCTCAACATAGAGTAAAAAATAAAATCCCCCAAGCAAGAAAACTGGGGCAGAGGTTATGTTTTAAAATTTCAACAAAGGTTTGATTCCAAAAGTTGTAGCGGATCACCCATCAAAGTTATTTCATTTTTTGATAGCCTTTCTTTTAGCCCCACACCAAAACCCACATCGACGTCCAAAAGACCTCCCGATCAATATCCAAGAGGTGCCAAGTCAGGAAAATAAAGCCGAGAATAATACACTGATCCCCGGCGAAGAAGAGGATCATAAAAACTGGAAATGAATTGATAGTCCAAAGGAATCTCCAAAAGAGAGGATCATATCGACATCACTCCAATTCTCCGTTGAAGAAATAAAACGAGAGAGTTTTGGCGGTGAAAACCTTCGCGGGCACCACAAGGCGACGGAAGATGAGAGATATAAAACGAGAGAGTCTTATCGGTGAAGACCTTCACAGGCACCATAAGGCGCCGGGAGCTGAGAGAAAAGAGAGAGTCTCATTAGTGAAAACCCCTCAAGGGCATTATGAGGCGACAAGACAGATCAGCAAAAGGACCCAAGTTCGCAAAGAAATGGACACCTTTTTTTTTATCCCCAGCAAGTAAGACCATCAGGCAAAATGATTGATACAAATAGACTGGGTCGGGAATCCATGGTGCACGTCATGATCATAAGGACCAGTCATGTCATCCAGATAAGTTTTTGGTTCAGAAAGATTTTTCTCCTTTTCTACCTTTTTCGTTTTCTTTCTAAAAAATTTGTTTTGAAAAGGATCTTTCAAAGTTTACTACCAAAGACTGAAGGGGTCCAAAAGCAAAATACGAAAGGGATAGGCCAAAAACTGAGAATAAGACAAAAGGCGTCGGTCGCAAAACCAAAAGATGAATTGCATCGAAAGAAGGGTGACGTAAAAGAGAGCGGAAAATGACGAGTGAAGGACTCGTGGACCAAGTTCCGAGAAGGTCTCCCCGCAGAACATCGATAAATCACGGACCCAAGTCCAAAGTGGTCGGACTCCACAGGAAAGGGAAATTGATCCGATGCAAGATAACCCTAACAGTCCCAAAGGTTATAAAGTTCTATGCCTTGCAATTCCGGGAGGAAGTAAACTCTTAAGGGAGTGGTTTCGGGAGGGAAGCAGACTCACACAGTTGGTTCTGTAAAGAGGAAAGCAAAAAGGGGGATAAATGGAAGACCATCCCCATCAGACGGGTCACCCCCAGCAAGCAATTTTGCCTACCAACCAGTTATGGGGGGGCACAAAGCCAGAAAAGAGAAAGAGAGAAAAATCATCTCCCAGCGGGAAGACACCGCTGCCCACCATGATTAAAACTAACTAAATCCTTTTGTCTGCTACAGGAAAATAAAGGTTGATGATGGCAGCAAGACGCGAAGCCAGGGAAATCACCAAAACCGGGGCAGAAAATTTTCTGCCGTTGTCAAAAAATTTCTCGGAAGAACGAGGAAACAAATTGAATACTTTCTGTTCTAGGTCGCCCACCAGTAAAATGCGGGAATACTTTCTATTCTACGTCGCCCACCAGTAAAATGCGGGAATACTTTCTGTTCTAGGTCGCCCACCAGTAAAATGCGGGAATACTTTCTGTTCCAGGTCGCCCACCAGTAAAATGCGAGAATACATTCTGTTCTAGGTCGCCCACCAGTAAAATGCGGGAATACTTTCTGTTCTAGGTCGCCCACCAGTAAAATGCGGGAATACTTTCTGTTCTAGGTCGCCCACCAGTAAAATGCGGGAATACATTCTGTTCTAGGTCGCCCACCAGTAAAATGCGGGAATACTTTCTGTTCTAGGTCGCCCACCAGTAAAATGCGGGAATACTTTCTGTTCTAGGTCGCCCACCAGTAAAATGCGGGAATACTTTCTGTTCTAGGTCGCCCACCAGTAAAATGCGGGAATACTTTCTATTCTAGGTCGCCCACCAGTAAAATGCGGGAATACATTCTGTTCTATGTCGCCCACCAGTAAAATGCGGGAATACTTTATATTCTAGGTCGCCCACCAGTAAAATGCGGGAATACATTCTGTTCTATGTCGCCCACCAGTAAAATGCGGGAATATTTTCTGTTCTAGGTCACCCACCAGTAAAATGCGGGAATGCTTTATGTTCTAGGTCGCCCACCAGTATAATACGGGAATACGTTTAGTCTTATATTGCCGATTTTGAAATCAGTAACCCCATCGGAAGGCGGAAGGTTACAACAGGAATCCCCAGCAGGAAACAATAAAACCCCCCAGCCCAGGGAAGCATAAGGTTGAAAACTCAAGTGCATGCGTCAGAAGGAAGAAAGGACGCGTTTTGAAAGAAGCGGCTTGCGAACATTAGACCATGCCCAACATAACAAGTCTGATGAAGAGGGTCGTACCACCAAAGGAACCATTGAAAAGCTTAATGAAGAAGGTCATGTCTCCAGCGGGCCGAGCAAAATGATGAAAACTGGTACTCAGAGGAGCAAAGGGCCAGTACCATCCCTCAAGTTCACAAAATAAAAGCATCGGAGGAAAACGCAAGCCGACAAGAAAGCAAGGCGACAAGAACAAGTTGAAGATAGATGAGATCTTATGATCCACAGTCTAGCCTAGCTTCTTGTTTTTCCTTTTAGAACAATGTAACAAGGAGATCGGTAAGCGGTAACATCCTACAGCAGCATGTAAGCAGCACACAACAGCGGCGAACACTACAGTCACACGGTAGTCCCAACTACCAAAATTTCCCGAACTACATTGACCTGATTCCTGTTCAGCCCAGGATATGTAGGAAACCTCTGAAGCAAAGGTTCGGTCAAATCTTTTTCAAAAAATGCTTCACACGGAGTACTCGGACGAGCAAAAATCGCTCGCTTTATCTTTGCGCGAAAACCCTTCGTGTCTTCGGGCAAAGAGGGGCAGTTGTAAGTACGTGATTTTTGCTTCACGGACAATCACTCCAAAAGAAAACAAAAATAGTGACAAATGACCTCGTTGTACAATATTTCGATTTTCCGTGACGTATGCAGTTAGTCATTTGTGGTTCTGTCCATTTTTCATTTAATCCTATCGAACAAAATACAAAATATGTATGTCATGGTAATTAAACCATAATTCGGTCATTAAAAGAAAATTCACAAAAAATATATATGCATCTTTTATTCTAGGTTGTGATTTAACCTACTTCAAATATTTTTATATGCGTGTGATAATTGTGTTAAGTGATTAAATTAATGGTGGTTTTAATTTCATTTTTTTATTTTATTTTATTTTTATTTTTCTTTAAAATTAGAAAACAAAAAGAAAAGAGTGATGAAATTGGTTTGGGCCAAGAAATGAATCAAAATCAAGCCCAAAACCAGGACACAGGTCCAGTCCAAGCACAGGCTGCCCGGGTACGTCCCAAACGACGCCGTATCAGCGTCTCTGTGTCGAGCCGTTGATTTGATTCAAATGAACGGTCCCGATCGGGCCACTCATTTAACCCAAACGACGCCGTCTTAGGCAATTGATCGGAGCCGTCCAACCCCTTGATCCAACGGATCCAGGCCTTCCCTTAGGCCCATCAAATTTGACCCGATCCAATCCCCTACCCGGTCTCAACCCACCATAAGCCCCCGAACGACGTCGTCCCTCTTCAATGAGTAGATCCTGGCCCTTGATCTCACATGATCCGACGGCCAGGATCTAAACCTCAAAATCATATATAAAGCCCAACTTGGTTACCCCGCCCCCTATCCAAAACACCCCCCGGCTTCATCGTCTCCCTGACCAACCCTAACACCCAAACCCTAGCCGCCACCCCACCCCTTCGCCTGAAAGCCGGCGGCAACGGTGCCGTTGGCCGTGAGTCTAACACCCCTGAACCACCATGACCCCCCCTCTCCAAATCCACACTCAGGTTACCTCGAATCTTCCCCGAACGTCTCGAATCTTCATTCGAAGATCCGAGACCAAACCTAGATCTACACCAAACCACCCCATATTCACCCTAGTCACTCCCCTAACGTCTCTCAGGCCTTAATCAGCTTTGGTTCCGGTCAAATGCAAGCAGAACTTGTCGAATCCCAAATCTGAGTTCAAGAACCCTAAAAAACCAAACCTGTTTCGTGTTGAGGTAAGTTCCTGGTGTAATCTTCTTTTCTTTCCTTTTGTTTGTGCATATGTTCGTATATTTGTTCTGAATCTTTTGATTATTTTCTGTCAGTTCTCCCCATCTTCGAAAGACCCTTTTTGGTTTGGTCGATTTCTTTTCTTAAATGTTAAATGAGTGTTATAAGATGTTTGTTCGCTTCGACGGATGTCGTCGACCAGTTAAGTTTCATAAACTCCGTGTTAAATGCCCCGAGTGTTGAAATAAATTGGTGCCTTGTTTAGTCTGTGTTGTTTGTCGATTAATTTTTACGTATATTAGTTCGTATAGTCAATTTGAGTAACGTCGTCAAAGAATTAAGTGTCGTAAAGTTCCATCGTTGTTCGGAAAAATGCCTGAATCACTCATTTGTTCTGTTTTGAGTTCAATCGATCAGCGATTAGTTAGTATACATTATAACTCGCAAAGTCGACTCGACACATGTTGTCGTTAGTTTCACAGCATCAAATAACAAACGACCTAACTTTTACTGTCTGGTTTTGTTAAATGCTTGTGTTGGACTGATTGTAGGTTGGTTTGTTAGCTGTGGGATGGGGGATTTGAACTGGTAGACTGACAGATACAATAGAATGAAAGGGTGGGGCAAGACAGCAATGATCAAGGGTCTGTGGGATAGTTTTGGTTGGGGGAAGAAACTGACTAAGTGTTCAGGATTAAAGAAGCTGTCAAGTGTCAATTAAAATACTATTAATGGGGAACAAAACACAAGAGCATGAGAATTAAATGAATACTTTAAACCCATAACTCTTGATTAGAGCAATAGGACAAAGCATGGGGGGCTGATTAAGTTTACCAAGAAAAATGCCTCTAGGCATGGGAAGCTAAGGGGTATGGGCAGATTGCAATTGGCAGGATCCAGGCAGCTTGACTGCACTGGGTTGTTGGCTTATAAATAAGCTGTTTCAGAACTTAAAAGGGGCTGGACTTTTAGTCTTCAGAGAAAAAAAACAGAAAGAAATTTCAGAATACTGTGAATAAGTATCATCTGAAAACTGTGTAAGAGTTCAAGTTGGTCAAGCTGTCTTTGTTGATTGCTGTTGGTTGTTTGCTGAACTTTTGTGGTTATTGAATTTCTGCTGCTACTGCATTGAACATTCTAGTTTTCTCGGCTGCATTTTACTACTCTGTTTCCTGGGTCTGGTTTGTTTGGTGCTCGACCACTTGTGAGCTTCATCACTGTGGCTGGTTATTGTTGCTGTGTTGCTTGTTGTTTGGTTGCATGTTGCTGATACTTTTCTTCATCTCCTTCTTATTGTTCAAACATCCAGGTACCCATTCTAAATTCATTGATGTAAATGGTGAAGTTTGGAGTTGAATAAGAGCATGAGAAGTATTGCAGTCCAAACACTAGCATAGTTACCACTTTTCTGCTGTTTGTAGTTTAGAATACTTATATGTTCAACATGTAAAGTTTGGCTTTCAAACTATGTAACGAAACAATTTTTAGCCTTATTGAGTTTGGTCTGTAACCTGTCGTTGTATGTAAATCAGAAAAGAAGTTAGTTATACTCGGCCAACAAGGGTTTCACATAAGGTCTGTTAAAATAAATGCAGTGATCACATTTGTGTCATCTTAATTCACCAGTAGGTAATGGGTATTTCGAAGGCATATTAGGCAATTTGGATTATAGCGAAAGAAAAATAGTATAGCTAAACACATGGTAATACCGTTTAAGTTAGACAGGTTTAGTTTCAGTTGTCCCGTTTTTTTTAATGTCGAGCATGTAAGAAATAATTAACTGAACTTCGTACGTATGTCCGTCAAATGAATAAGGTTGAATACGTCTGAATACTTCGCCTAAGAATAATCTGTTTCGATATTATTGTGCGTCAATCTCATGTCTCAACCTTCTTGAGTAATAGAATATAGAACGAAAGCAATCCCTTTTGTACAAACTCTGCTGCAAGTTTTCATTTGCGTTAGTCATAAACTAATAACTAACAAATTACGTTTTTCATCATATAATTAATTAAGAGTTTTCTTTATTTTAGAGACGAACTTAATAGAAAAATGTAGTTGTTGTAGGTTTATCCTTAAAATAAAACGAGACGAGCCTTGCCAAATAAAAATGCAAATCGCGGGGCCCTCAATAACTAGTCATAATAAATACTTAGATTTTGGGATGGATCGTTTAGTGAATTTCACTGCCTTCCCCAAAGATAATAACGCGGTAGCCTCTTTAGACGCGACTTAATTAAATTACTTTCTTAAACTCGGGTGCACATTTATGTGACCCAAATCCAAATCTCAACGGAGTCGAAATGTGTCTCTAATCACGGGTACATTGATTGTGGCGTGGTCTGAGATGCATTTCCATGACGTTGCAAATTCTTTTTATAAGGAATGAGATGAGCCTCGACAAACAAAAAATGTACAGAGTGCGGGGCCCTCTAAATGTATATATATTAAAATACTTAGAATTCGGGACAGGCCGTTTAGCGAATTTCATGGCCTTCCCCAAAATAACAATACGCTAGTTGCTTTAAGCGCGCCTTTAATAATTTATTTTCCTTAACTCGGGTGCACATTTATGTGACCCAAATCCAAATCTCAACCGAGTCGAGATATGTCAACAATCACGTGTACATTGATGTAACGTGATTCGAGGTATGTTTTCACGACGTTGCAATTCCTTGTAAAAAATAATAATAATTATGAAAGCGGTGAAAGTTAAAATTTGCACACAAGTTCATATTTGTATAAAAATCAGATAATCAAGCCGAATATAACAGTTGAGCGATCGTGCTAGAACCACGGAACTCGGGAATGCCTAACACCTTCTCCCGGGTTAACAGAATTCCTTATCCGGATTTCTGGTGCGCAGACTGTAATATGGAGTCATTCTTTTCCTCGATTCGGGATTAAAATTGGTGACTTGGGACACTCTAAATCTCCCAAGTGGCGACTCTGAAATAAATAAACAAATCTCGTTTCGATTGTCCTTTAATTGGAAAAACTCCCTTATCCCCTCGCGGGGCGGAAAAAGGAGGTGTGACAATATTTTTTTGTGATTTTTCTATTTTTGTAAAATAAACTTGCTTAATTAAATCATGAATTGTAAAATTAAATCCTAACTTGCAAAATTAAATCCTAAATGCATATGCAACACATCTTTTTTTTTTTGCATTTTTCTCATTTAAAATAGAAAATAGACAAAATACACATAAATTACAAACAACACAAAAACCATTTTATTTTGAATTTTTGGGAATAGTTCTCATAGGGCAAAAATCACGTGCTCACAGCTGCCCCTCTTTGTCCGAAAACACAAAGAGTTTTCGTGCAAAGATAAAGTGAGCGGATATGAGCGATTTTTGCCCGTTAGAATACTTCGTGTGAAGCATTTTTTTGACAAGATTTAACCGAACCTTTGCTTCAAAGGTTTCCTACATATCCCTGGCTAGAAGGGAATCAGATTAATGTAGTACGGGAAATTTTGGTAGCTGGGACTACCATGGGACTGCCTTTTGCTGTTACTGCTGCTGCATGCTGTTGCTACTGCTTTTCGACCTCCTTATTACACCATTGCTAAAAGATAAAGAAGTTATACTAAGCTATGATCTATGCATTACAAAATTTTATTCTCAAACTTGGTCATGTGACTGGTGTTGCCTCGTTGCCTTGTGTTTCCTCTGATGTTGCTTTTACTTCTGACTTGACTTGTATTCTCCCTTGATCGCCGATCTCGAACTGTTTATTTCCTTCTTGTGAGCTTCGCGTTATTTTCCTTCGAATCTTGAACTGCCTTCCTCTACTGGGGATTTTGTTGTTTCCCGCTACTTTACTGACTTCAACAACAATTACTTCTTAAAATATAACACCTCCATTCTCCAGGCGGGCTCCTGACTTCAATAACTTCTTAAATGTAACACCTCCATTCTCCAGGCGAGCTCTTGACTTCAACAACTTCTTAAAATGTAACATCTCCATTCTCCAGGCAGGCTCCTGACTTCAAAAACTTCTTAAAACATAACACCTCCATTCTCCAGGCGAGCTCCTGACTTCAATAAACCTTAAAAAATTTCAGCCTCCATTCTCCAGGCGGGCTCCTGACTTCAACAACTTCTTAAATGTAACACCTCCGTTCTCCAGGCGGGCTCCTGACTTCAACAACTTCTTAAATGTAACACCTCCATTCTCCAGGCGGGCTCCTGACTTCAACAACTTCTTAAAACATAACACCTCCATTCTCCAGGCGGGCTCCTGACTTCAATAAACCTTAAAACATAACACCTCCATTCTCCAGGCGGTCTCCTGACTTCAACAACTTCTTAAATGTAATACCTCCATTCTCCAGGCGGGCTCCTGACTTCAACAACTTCTTAAAACATAACACCTCCATTCTCCAGGCGGGCTCCTGACTTCAATAAACCTTAAAACATAACACCTCCATTCTCCATGCGGGCTCCTGACTTCAACAACTTCTTAAATGTAACACCTCCATTCTCCAGGCGGGCTCCTGACTTCAACAACTTCTTAAAACATAACACCTCCATTCTCCAGGCGGGCTCCTGACTTCAATAAACCTTAAAACATAACAACTCCATTCTCCAGGCGGGCTCCTGACTTCAATAAACCTTAAAATATGACACCTCCATTCTCCAGGCGGGCTCCTGACTTCAACAACTTCAATCATCTTCTTTCAGAACTGCTTCCCTCAAAACTTGTGTTTTATTCCTCTGAAAACTGTTGGGGATAACACCGATATTTTATTCACAAATATGTTATTTTCCTTCTTCAAAGACTGCTTCCTTTAAAGCTAGTGCTTTCACTTCCCTGAAACCTGCCGGGAATAACACTACTGGGGAATTATCTTCCTCTTTTATTACCAGTTACTCTCCTCCTTTTAACAATGGTGGGGATGATACTGATTCAAAGGCCACTACCTTTTAAACTTTGGGTTATCTTGCTTCTTCCAAGATTGCTTTTCTTTAAAACTTGTATCTCCCTTCTCGTATACTGCTGGAGATTTTACTTCCTTCAAAACTTGTGTTATCTTCCATCTTCCTTAAGTGGGTATCTAATTTCAAAAAAAAAAATCGCAACGAGAGAAACTTTTCTGCCCCAGTTTGATAATCTTCTTTTTGGCCATGCCTTCCTGTTGTCAATAATATTTCTTTTCCCTGCTTCAAATCAAAGAAAAATTTGTTAGTTTAAAATGCTGTGAGTGATCGTGCCACTTCTGCTGGGGGATGGTTTTCCCTTTTTCCTTTCCCTGCTTTGCGTTTTATTATAAAACTTGTTGGGGATGATATTATTTGTTGGGGATGATATTCCTGCCGGGGATGATTTTCTTTTCTCTTCCTTCCCCGCTCTGTGTTGTCCGACCATCGCGGAACTTGGTTGATAATCTGTCGGAGTTGTTCCTGCATCTCGCAAATCTGCTGAGGATCCTCTTGGAATTTGATCCATAACTTCTCAACTATTGTTTTTTTCTGTTTTTCTCCAACATCCCTTGGAAATTTTGGTCCTCTTGGAATCTAGACCCATTCATCATTTGGTCTTGTGACAAACTTCTTTTCGCTTTGTCACCTTATCTTTGGCATGTCCTATTCGCATTTTGTTTTGCACCATTTTGGCAACTAGTAGTAAGCTCTGAAAATCCATTTCAAAAACAAACTGTTGGGGAGGTAAAGTCTTCAAACCAAGAAATGAAAAAGTGATGATTTCAAAAAAATAGAAAAAGAAGAAGTCTTTCTGAACAAATGCTGGGGAAAAAGAAAGAAAAAAACTTATCTGAATGATATAACCGATCTCAACGATCATGTCGTGCATTCCGGATTAATCAACCCAGTCTATTCGTATCAATCAATCTTTCGGACGACCTCATCCTGCTGGGGATAAACAGGCATTCAACTCTTTGCCAACTGCGGATCCTTCCCGCCAATCTTGTCTTGTCGCCTCATAGTGCCCTTCGAGGGGTTTTCACTAATAAGACTCTCTCATTTCTCTCAACTCTCGTCGCCTTATGGTGCCCGTGAAGGTTTTTACCGATAAGACTCTCTCGTTTTACTTTATTTTTCAGCTGGGGATTGGAGTGCAGCTGATATGACTCTCTCTACTGGGGATTCTTTTCGGCTATCAATTCATTTCCACTTCATGATCCTCTTCTCTGCTGGGGATCGGGGTGTTATCCCCGACTTCCGTTTGCATGACTTGGCACTTCTCGGATACCGATCGGGAGGAGAATTTTGATGGGTAAGACAATACAACTCTTGGAATCAACTTTCTTTCCCAAAATTATAAACACAAACTTCTGCCCCAGTTTTTTCTTGCTTGGGTTTTTTTTTTGTTACACTATGTTACATTATGCACACTATGTTACATTATGATCGAGCCGTGAGGCGCCTACGTATCCTTCTTTGAAGAATCAGGTCAAACATAGTTCCCCATTCCTTTGTTTTTCTTGTGACTTTTCTTTTGTCTTTATTATCATTATTTTTCTTTTTTTTTTCATTTTCATTACTGATTCCAAGAGAGGGGTATGAAAGAATAAATAAGGCTCAAAAGGGGAAGCAAAGGTTAAAGTGTTTGGATAGAAGAAAGAATTGTCTCCGTCATTTCATTCTCCGATAAATGCCAAGTACAAACAAACAACAATTTCAATCAAAAGAAATCATACATAATATCTCTTAACTGCGTCAGAATTGATAGCCATGTCGACGCATTTCCCTTCGATATCTGTTAAACATAAAGCGCCATTGGACAACACTCTGGTTACAATGAATGGCCCTTGCCAATTCGGGGCGAACTTTCCCTTTGCTTCGGCCTGATGTGGGAGGATGCGTTTCAGCACTTGCTGGCCCACTTCAAATTTCCGGGGACGCGCCTTTTTGTTGTATGCTCTTGCCATTCTCTTTTGATACAACTGGCCATGACACACAGCTGAGGTTCAACTGCTCCAAACGGGCTTTGACCCACTCGTCATCATCAATCTCAGCTTCAGCGACAATCCGAAGGGATGGAATTTCAACTTCTGCCGGTATCATTGCTTCAGTTCCGTATACCAACAAATAAGGAGTTGCACCTATTGAAGTACGAACAGTAGTGCGATAACCCAATAATGCAAATGGTAATTTCTCATGCCACTATATGGATCCTTCTACCATCTTCCTCAGTATTTTCTTTATGTTCTTGTTGGCCACCTCGACCGCTCCATTCGCCTTGGGGCGATATGGGGTGGAATTATGGTGTGCAATCTTAAACTGCTAACATACCTCTCTCATCAAATTGTTGTTAAGATTGGCACCATTATCCGTGATGATCACCTTTGGGATTCCAAATCTACAGATGATATGGGAATGAACAAAATCTACCACTGCCTTCTTGGTTACCGACTTGAAAGTTTTAGCTTCAACCCACTTAGTGAAATAATCGATGATCACCAGAATGAACCTATGACCGTTGGTAGCTGCCAGTTCAATAGGTCCAATGACATCCATGCCCCAAGCGACAAATGGCCATGGTGCTGACATTGTATGTAATTTTGTCGGTAGAGAATGAATCAAATTTCTGTGTATCTGACACTGATGGCATTTTCGCACGAAATTGATACAATCACTCTCCATAGTGAGCCAATAGTACCCTGCTCGAAGAATCTTCTTCGCCAACACATATCCGCTCATATGTGGCCCACAAACTCCAGCATGTACCTCTGTCATAACTGTCGTGGCTTGACTAGAATCTATACATCTCAGCAATCCCAAATCTGGTGTTCTTTTGTACAACACTCCTCCACTGAGGAAAAATCCATTTGCCAGTCGCCGAATGGCTCTCTTTTGATCTCCGGTGGTCTGCTCCGGGTATATCCTCATCCTGAGGTACTTCTTGACATCATAAAACCATGGCTCGCCATCCATTTCTTCCTCTATCATGTTGCAATAGGCATGCTGATCACGAACCTGGATATGCAATGGGTCAACATGAATTTTGTCTGGGTGGTGCAACATTGATGCTAAAGTGGCCAAAGCATCGGCAACCTTATTGTGAACTCTTGGGATGTGTCTGAACTCCACTGATCGAAATCGCTTGCTCAGATCGTGCAAACATTGTCGATATGGTATGAGCTTCAAATCCCTTGTTTCCCATTCACCCTGAATCTGATGCACCAGAAGGTCCGAGTCTCCCAAAACCAAGACGTCCTGGACATCCATGTCCGCAGCTAACCTTAAACCCAAAAGGCATGCCTCATATTCAGCCATGTTGTTGGTATAATAGAAACGTAGTTGTGCCGTAACAGGATAATGGTGTCCTGTTTTAGAAATAAGTACCGCTCCTATTCCAACTCCTTTCGCATTTGCGGCTCCATCAAAGAAAAGCTTCCAACTTGGTTCCTCAGGTAAGTCCAACTCATCTACATGCATTACTTCTTCATCAGGAAAATACATCCTCAATGGATCGTATTCTTCATCAACAGGATTCTCAGCCAAGTGATCGGCCAATGTTTGGGCCTTCATGGCCGTCCTCGTCACATAGACGATGTCGAATTCTATGAGTAATATCTGCCATTTCCCAATCTCCCTGTGGGCATAGGCTTCTGGAAAATATACTTCAGTGGATCCAAGCATGAAATGAGATAAGTAGTATATGATGACAGATAATGCTTCAATTTCTGGGCCATCCAAGTTAGGGCGTAACATGTCCTCTCGAGTTGAGTGTACTTAACCTCATAGCCTGTAAACTTCTTGCTGAGATAATAGATGGCTTTCTCCTTCCTTCCCGTAATGTCGTGCTGCCCCAATACGCAGCCAAATGAATTCACCAGGACTGTTAGATAAAGAATTAACGGTCTTCCCGGCTCAGGTGGAACCAACACAGGTGGATTTGACAAATATCCTTTGATTTGGTCAAATGCTTCCTAACATTTTGCCGTTCACTCTACCGCAGCATCTTTCTTTAGTAGCTGAAAAATGGGCTCACAAGTTGCCGTGAGTTGCGCAATAAACCTGCTGATGTAATTCAACCTTCCCAACAGACTCATTACTTCTGTCTTGTTCTTCGGCGGTGGCAAATTTTGGATGGATTTGATCTTTGACAATTCCAACTCAATGCCTCGCTGACTGACGATCCATCAACTTTCCAGATGGAACACCAAAGGCACATTTGGCTGGGTTGAGCTTAATATCGTACCTTCGAAGTCTTTGGAAAAACTTCATTAGGTCTGTTACGTGGTCTTCCTAATGCTTGGATTTTATGATCACATCGTCCACGTATACCTCAATCTCTTTGTGTATCATGTCATGAAACACAGTAGTCATTGCTCTCATGTACGTTGCCCTAGCGTTCTTCAAACCAAATGGCATTACCCGGTAGCAATAAGTCCCCCACGGTGTAATGAAAGCCGTCTTTTCCGCATCTTCTTCATCCATCAGAATCTGATGATACCCAACATAGCAATCCACAAAAGATCCGATCTCACGTCCGGCACAATTATCGATCAAGATATGGATGTTGGGTAATGGAAAGTTATCCTTTGGGCTTGCCTTGTTCAGGTTGCGGTAATCGACACATACCCTGATCTTCCCATCTTTCTTTGGTACTGGCACCACATTAACCAACCAATCAGGATATCAAGTGACCCGAATAACCTTTGCTTGTAGCTGCTTGGTTACTTCCTCTTTAATCTTCACACTCATGTCTGTTTTGAACTTCCTCAATTTCTGCTTGACGGAAGGGCATGCCGGGTTAATGGGCAATTTGTGAACCACTAAATCCGTGCTTAACCCCGGCATGTCATCATATAACCATGCAAAAACATCTTTGAACTCAATAAATGCTTTGATTAGTTCTTCCCTGATATTTGGTGCAATGTGGATGCTTATTTTAGTTTCCCGGATATCATCTGCATCCCCTAAATTGATGGCCTCTGTGTCATTTAAGTTGGGCTTGGGTTTCTCTTCGAACTGGCTTAATTCTCTGTTTATCTCTTCAAAAGCCTCATCCTCATCGTATTCCGATTCATCATCATAATCGACCTCTTGTACAATTAGCTCGAAATCAGATTGATTTTTTAGACTAGGCTGAAGATCCGTTGTGCATGCCATGTCATTAGAACCAGTATGAAGAAAACTGTTCAGAAAGAGAAAAGAAGAAAACAGAATTAAAACAAAATAAAGAGAGAAAACTTTCACTTTATTAAACTGCGGGATAACAGAGTTTCACACTTTTGCCGAATACAAAAAATAAAACAAAAACTGGATTACAACTCTGCAATAATCCAGAAACAAGAAAGAAAAAATCAGAGCCCACTACCAAGACTCCCTCCGGGTAGGAAGAGGAGTAGCTGTCTAATTGTTGACATTGGCCCTAGGCCCCACAAACTGTATGTCTGTCTTACTGGAACCTTCTCCAGCTTCTATCATGTTGGCATCAGCGAACAACCTTTCAAAGCCCTCCTTTAAATCTCCATCTGGCCCGATCAGTGGTTCGAAAACTTTCGGGACCGACAACTTTCTGAAACCTGCTCTGACAAATGATCTGGATAGGCGCGGGATTGGCTTGGGAAGGACCCAGACTCTTTTCTTCAACTTGCGGGTCTGTCCCACATTCGCTGCGGTAGGCTTGAATCCTAGCCCAAAAGTATCCAGGTTCTTGGGCAAAGAAACTGGTAGGACAATACCCTGCAGATCAACCCCCAAACCTTTTCCGGGTACAAACCCGAACATTTCCGAGGCTATCATGAAGGTCGCAACTGCGATTTTGGGAAGTGGAAGGCCCCCGCCCTCAGGAATTTTGTCCACTGAGACTGCATCAAAAACCTGATAAACCCATGGGCCCTTGTCATCGTCAGTTTCTATGAAGGGCACAATGGCATCACTGACGGCGCTTGTACCGTCATCTCTGTGTACCACAATCTCTTGTCTATCCCACTCAAATTTGACCATCTGATGCAGTGTAGAAGGCACTACTTTGGCTGCGTGGATCCAGGGTCGCCCCAACAGAAGATTATACGACACCGTCACGTCTATCACTTGAAATTCCATGGTGAACTCGACCGGACTAATTGTTTCCAGCATGATATCACCCACTGTGTCAGTATCACCCCCCATCAAAACCTCGTACGCAGACGCTGTTCTTGTGAATCCTATCATCATCAACTTTCAGTTTGTTCAGAGTGGCCAGAGGACAGATATTGGCACTGGACCCATTATCAATCAGTACTCGAGTGACCACCGAGTCTTCGCATTTTGCATTCAAATAGAGTGCTTTAATGTGTTTTGTACCCTCTAATGGCAACTCATCGTCAGAAAATGCCACTCGGTTTACCTCGAAGATTTTGTGCACTATTTTCTCCAAATGGTTCACTGAGAGCTTGTCTGGAATATGGGCTTCGTTCAGAATCTTCATTAATGCCCGGCAATGATAGCTTGAATGGATCAACAAGTATAGCAACAAAATCTGGGCCGGGGTCTTCCTCAACTGTTCTACAATGGAGTAGTCCTGTGCCTTCATCTTCTTCATAAACTCCTCTGCTTCTTCCTCCGTCACCGGCTTCTTTATTGTTATAGGATTGGCCCTTCTCAATTCTACGGGAGCAAAACACCTTCCCGAACGAGTTAACCCCTGGGCCTCGCATACTTCTTCCACAACCTCTTTCCCCTTATGCATCACCATCACTTGACTGTAGCTCCATGGCACAGCTTTCTCACTTGTTATCGGTAACTGCGTTATTGGCCTGATAACAACTGGTTCGACGCGGGCCGCCTTCACAACTAATACTGGTGTACTTGGTACTCCCTGCACCACTACTTTGACTGGCTCTGGCTTCTTCGCAACAACAGATGAACCTTTCTCCATTACCACAACTGGCTTGTCATCTACCCTTCCCAACTGTACCACTACCTTCCCACTGGTCGGCTTTTCGCTTGGACTTGCACAAATCATCATTACCGTTTGTGAGGGTTTCTTGGGCTTCCCTCCTTCGTGCACTAGTTTGATCATGTGGGCCTTATGGTGCACCGGTGACAGGTTCTTATTGATGTTGGATGCCTCTGGTGCCTGAACCTCGATCCTATTTGTGTCAATAAGATCTTGTACGGCAGTCTTCAACTTCCAACACTTCTCAGCCGGGAGCCCCCGAACAATATTCACAGCTTACTGAGTGGTCTAGATTTTTGGGAAGGAGATTTGGTAATTTTGGCTCAATAGGCCTAATTGCCTCAATTTGTGGAACAGAGTAGTATAGGTTTCTCCCAGCGGAGTGAATGTTCTCTGCCTGTGCACCCTGCCATTCCTGAAAGCCTGATTTCCACGGAAGCTTGGCCCTGAAAGATTCCTGTAGGCCCTTGGTGGTGGATATGTGCTTTGTGGAGGTGGGTATGTGTTTTGTGGAGGTGGATATGTATTCTGGGGAAACGGCGCATGCCATTGTGGGCGAGCCAGAGGCTGGGTGTAGGTTTGGGCGTGATGGACGGAGAAATGTGGCTCTTATGGTGGATAATAGGGTTGTGGAGGGTTGTATGGAGTGTGTGGGTAATTTGGGTGATGGGGTACGGGTTGGTAGCGAGGGGAAGGACCTCTGGATATGGACCAAGTACCTGCTTCGACTGTTGTGACTTCTTCTCTCTTCTTTTTCCCGAGCGCACCTCCTGTGCCGCTTTGGATAGCCTGAGTTGTGGCCTTGATTGCCGAATAGCTCATTATCTTGTTGGATCTGAGTCCCTCTTCAACCATACCGCCCATTTTTACTACTTCATTGAAAGATTTACCAACTGACGTCACCAGGTGACCAAAGTAAGTTGGCTCCAAAGATTGTAAGAAGTAGTCCACCATTTCACCTTCCCTCATTGGTGGATCGACTCTTGTTGCTTGTTCTCTCCAACGGAATCCGAATTCCCTGAAGCTCTCTCTAGGCTTTTTCTCAAGTTTCAACAGTGTGAGACGGTCAGGGACGATCTCAAGGTTATACTGGAAGTGACCTGCAAATGCTTGTGCTAGATCGTCCCAAGTATACCACCTGCTAGGATCCTGCCTCGTGTACCATTCCAGTGCGGACCCGCTTAAACTTTGACCAAAATAAGCTATCAGCAGCTCATCCTTTCCACCTGCCCCTCTCATCTTACTACAGAAACCTCGTAGATGTGCCATGGGATCACCATATCCCTCATATAGATCAAACTTTGGCATCTTAAAACCTACCGGCAATTGAACATCGGGGAAGGGACACAAATCTTTGTAGGCCACACTAACTTGGCTGTCCAATCCATGCATATTCCTGAAGGATTGCTCCAGGCTTTTCACTTTACGAAGCACTTCGTCCTACTCCGGATTCTTAGCCGGCCTCGCAGTTTCCACCGGGAGCTGAAGGTGAAGGGTGTAAGTGTATGGCTCGGGTGCTTTGAAGGTGAGTTCGGGAGGATAGTATTAGTTGTCGTGAACCTGAAACACTGGTTCATCGGATGATTTTTGCAATATGGCGGGTGGAGGTGCCACAAAAATAGGAACAGTTGGTGGAAGAGGGTTTTGTTTAGGTGTCGGAGCTTGGGGATTATAGGAAGTTTCCCCCTGATAGTATTGGGCAATGGGGAAGCTCGTTGATGGACCAGTGGAAGGGTGTTCCAGAGTCCGAGCCGGTGAGAGGGTAGGAGTAGGGGCAGTATTGGTGATGTTTGTCCCTTAGCCCAGGCTAAGTTCATCCCAGCTATCTCTTGTCTCAACCGGTCTACTTCCTCCTTCATCATTTGCATCTCTGTCTTTTCCTCCTCAACACTTTTGTCCAAACCAGACATACTTTTTGGAATGGGCCCTTTAGATCTTGTGTGGTAATGGTAATCTGCCAGAACGTTCTAACGAGCTAACTGTTTCGAAATCTTTGGATCAACAACAAACTTGTTAACGTTAGAGTTTAACACATATTGCAATTTCACGTTGGGGATGCAATGTTCCTAAGCAGTTTAACCATTTCTATCATGTCTTTGTTCTGACTACATGCGTCATTCCGACTTCTTTTAAGTGCCTCCAAACTTTTTTTTTTTAGTGGTGGTCGAATCTTATGTGGATTGCCTACATATCATGTCCCCGCATGAATCAGACCAGGCGTAGTTCTGCCACAAGTGCGGAAAATAAAGACATCATTTTTTTGGATTTTCCAACCTTTACTTAGCAAAACGTTTTATTACAAGACAAAATATTTTTGAAAGGAAATTGACAGACTTGATACAGACTACAAACTTTTATGCTAAAGGTAAATACAAACTCCGACGGACAACAGACTCTGAAGACAAGGAAAATAAAGACTCAAACTATGAATGTTTCAGAGTTTTGAATTTAGGCGCCCATGGGGCGTTGTTTGGCCTCGCCGCAGGCTTTGGTGCAAGGCCCATTTGCAGATCTTTCAAATCTTCCATAATCTGGTGGACATAAATCATTATTGAAGCAACGAAGGTGGTACGGGACATATCCTCACAAGCTAGGCACTTTATGGTGATGTAGTGCCCGATGTCGTCGATTCTTCCCTTGATTCTGTCCCTTTCCATAAGCAATCGCTCTATTTGTTGATTCCGTGTCCCTAGCATTTGCCCGTTGTAAATGAGTTGATCCTGAAACTCATTCATCTGTTTCTCCATTCGGGCCATTAGATCATAGTAGCGCTTCCTATCTGCTCTGGCATCTCGGGCTTGTCTGAAGATCCGCTCTTCGAGAGTGGATATTGTTCCTCTCAATATAGTGATGCTCCTTTCGTAGTCCCTCTTCATTTGTTGCATAGACCGTGCTCGCTCTTCTGCCTTCTTTATCCATTTTACCTAGATTCTCGCTAGACCAGCTTTAGATTTTTCCAGGTCTTCTTGATACTCGAGGACTTTTTTCTTCAGACCGTTTATGAGCTTTTCATCAGCCCGGCTTCTCTTCGGGTTTCTGGCAGCTATTCTCATTTCCCGGATTTGAGCTTTGAGGACATCGCTTCCTCGAGCTATTTTGTTCTTCTCTCCTTCATCGGCAACAACTTGTACCTTGTTCTCAAATTTCAGATCCTTAATCTGTTGTTTCAGCTTGCCTATTTTGGCCCGATATTCGCGCTCTTTGGCCAACCAATCCCACGGTTTTTGTGACGCCTCAACGAACTCTTGAATGTGATGCTTTTTGGTTGGCCGTTCTGGCTCATCTCTTACAACATTTCTCTTCCTGTACCAGGCGATATAAGCCGGTGAGACTTCCCCTCTGGATAGGTCACACACTCGAGTGTTTACCGTTAAATACTGGCATTCATTCCATATAGAACGAACGGCTTCTTCATGAAATTGGCCGTTGGTGCTAACCTCGATTGCATAAACACTGAGATCTTCATCTGGGTGTACCACCTGACACCTCCCTAACTGTCTCATCACCCGGTAAGGCGCATAAGGCTGAATGCCTCGGAGTCCCATTAAGAGGAAGTAAGGACCAGTGGCGGGCATGTACACAATTTCTTCAACAGGAAGCCAACCCAATGTCCACCCTATTTTTGTTGCAGTGATGGCGCGAAGGCAAGATACCCAGTCTTCAGACCCTTCTGGCAATTTGAGCCCTGAAATCCTCGTTTTATATCCTTCAATGCAACCTTCGTTTGTAGATCTATAGCTTATATACTGAGGATGAAGACACAAGTGCTCGATCATCCATATTTGCAATAACAAATTGCATCCTTCGAAAAAATCTGCCCCGGCTTTACAGGCTGTGAGAGCTCGGTATATCTCGGACACTATCATAGGGGCAAGCGTGCTTTTGTTGTTGGTAATTAGGACCTTGACGACTCCAGCCACTTTCAAATCAATATTTCTGTCTTTCCGAGGAAACACCACAATGCCCAAGAACGCTACCATGAAGGCGAACCGCCTATGTTCATCCCATTTTGTCCGATTCCCTCTGCTGCAAACCCCGCTTTCCAGATCGTCGAACCCTCCTATATGCCCATACCTCTAGTATATGAACTGTAGAGTAGAAAAACCCCTATCCAATTCAGAATACGGGACTCTCTTGCTTATCTTCAACAGATTCATGAACTTGTGCGAATTGACGGCTCTTGGAGCAATCAGATATTTGTACCTTAGACCCTCAGTAATGTCCATATATCCTGCTACCTCTTCTAAGGTTGGGGTGAGTTCAAAATCCGAGAAGTGGAATACGTTGTGGGCCGGGTCCCAAAATGTAACTAAAGCTTTTATGATGTCACATCTGGGTCTGACGTTCAACAAACTGGTGAGACCTCCCAGATGTGCTTTGATCTTATCTCGCTCTGACTTTTCCAAATCCTCCCACCACAAGCGCAACTCCAAAGGGATCTTGCTCCTAACTGTTACCGGCAAACTTGGACCCGGGTTCATTCTGTATGTTTGATTGGGGTGATTAACACTCATTGGACTTAAAGAAAGAATAAACTAAAATTGACATACATTTAAATAAAACTCCGGTCTTGTCAATAAGGCCTTTCAGCACTTCGAAGAAGATTTAAAGGCTGTGTTTTACCAACCGGACAAAACCTTGAAAATGCCCAAAAGTGGCTATTTTCGCAAAAACAGCCTTCCGGCGTCTTTTTAGGGACATTCGGCTATTTTTACAAGAATGGAATCACCCGACTTATTTATGACGAAAGATTAAAATTTTTGACATTTTTTGGCTATTTTTGCAAAAGAGGAGGTTGGACCCGATGAGGGCTGCCTACGTATCTCATATCCTGTGAGAATCAAACCGGCGTAGTTCGGGCCATGACAATAAACTAATTCTGACAACAAGACTTGTATTAAAAAACATTTTTTTTTCATTTTCACAAAATTTTGGCAGAGTTCGCCGGTAACTCAGAATTATCTCTCTACACTGCTATTTTCTTTTTTTTTTCCAATATTCCAGTATTTTCAGAAGCTGGTCAGCATGCAAGTCTGTAGCAAATAAATGCGTAAAACAAACAGGATGCAGCAGGATGGTCTTTTCATTTCAGGTCGCTTGTCCTAGACGGACCCAACCCCTGTGTTGAGTCTCCTAAGTCATGTGCACATGATGCAAATAAGCGTTCCTACTAGGGATCCGGCATGAGGTTTTGTTATACTAGGTTTATCCTGGGTGTTTGTTCTAGACCTGGCTTACCCGAGCGGACAACTCGTGCCGAGGATGGGAACTGCGTACCGGTAACCAAAAGATCATCCGGTTTTGCAACTCCTCCGAATCCTCGTTCTATTTTGGGATATGACACTAACAGAAAGAAGTCACGACCAGCATGCACTCCTCGAGAGAGAAGAGAGGGGCTTCGTAGCAGTTTATATATACAGTTCAGACAATATCAAAGCGGTAAAAACAACATTTAGTACATTAGGACCAAACATGTAATCAAATCAGATAATAAATAAAGCCAAATATAACAATTCATCTAAGCTCGAATTCTGAACCCTGAACCAGAGATTCTGGGTTCGATCCCCAGCAGAGTCGCCAGAGCTGTCACACATCCTTATTTACCCGTGCCCCCCGCAAAGGGGCGCAAAGGGAGTTTTTCCAATTAAAGGACATTCGAAACGGGATTTATTTATTTATTTCAGAGTCGCCACTTGGGAGATTTATGGTGTCACAAGTCACCGGTTTTAATCCCCAATCGAGGAAAAGAATGACTCTGTTTAACAGTCTGCGCACCAGAAATCCGGATAAGGAATTTTGTTAACCCGGGAGAAGGTATTAGGCATTCCCGCGTTCTGTGGTTCTAGCACGGTCACTCAACTGTCATATTCGGCTTAATTATCTGATTTTTTATACAATTATGAACCTATGTGCAAATTTTAACTGTGTACCGCTTTTATTATTATTATTTTTACCGAGAATTTGCAACATCGTGAAAATACATCTCGAACCACGTCACATCAATGCACCCGTGGTTATTGACACATTTCAACTCTATTGAGATTTGGATTTGGGTCACATAAATGTGCACCCGAGTTTAAGAAGATAACATTATTAAATACGCGCCTAAAGCGACTAGCGTGTTATTATTTTGGGTAGGGCCGTAAAATTTTGATAAACGGCCTATCCTGAAGTGTAAGTAACTTTACCAACCCGTATAGAAGGCCCCGCAGCTTGTGTATTTTTGTTTGACGAGGCTCGTCTCATTCATTATTTTTAAAAGGAATTTGCAATGTCGTGGAAATGCATCTCGAACCACGTCACAATCAATGTACCCGTGATTAGCGACACATTTCGACTTCGTTGAGATTTGGATTTGGGTCACATAAATGCGCACCCGAATTTACGAAAATAACTTTATTAAAATACCGCCCTTAAAAGTCGTTATGCGTTTTTAACTTTGCAAGGCCATGGAAAATTCACTAAATGGCACACCTCGATTTCTAAAGGGTTAAAGTTAATTAAGTGAGGGCCATAATTGTTGGCTTAGCTAATATGGGGCATCTCAAACCAATCGTAAGAGTCTAATTAATTAAGGAGAGCTTAAAGGAATTCTGATTATTTTAGGCTAATGTTCAAACTAACTTAATAACTATTGGGCTTGTGTTAAAATGAAGCTAAGCGTTCAACTGAAATGGCATTGGGCTGGCAGCTGACCCAAATGAGTTGCAAGACTATACATACCTTGTTTCACAATGGCCTTATGGCTTAAACAATTATCGAAACGGCTCATTAACAGAATAATTCGGAACCAAAATCAGCGCAACCAAACAAATATTATATGACATCATTCAAAATCTCAAGTTCGTTCGCCTCTATTTTTGTCGCTTATTAGACATGAGCTTTTTTGTAACAATAATCAACTAGTATTCAAGCATAAAGAAGTGGGTTGTTATATTTCCTTTTTAATGGATTTTGTTGCCTGGACTTCTAGAAAGAACATGGTATAGAAATAGAAGCAATAGATTGTACCCTTTGTCAATTAGCAGTAAGCAATAAATTACAAACATATTTCAATCAGTCACCAAGGTGGAGCCATAATAGGAATCAAACTTCCAACTAATCAAAAAGGCCAACAAAACCTTATAACAATTGAGTTCTACCATAAGATCACCAACAAACAGATACGCTAAACAATGGCTGAATACGTTCTAATGCCAACAATTACAAAATCATCCTTTAAGTAAACTCACTCCTAAAATACCAGCGCAGCAATTATAACCACAAACTCCAACTCAAATCATGTTTAGGTGAGGCGAACTGACCACCTAACAGCTCAAATTTGTAAACTAATAGCATGTCAACATGAACATAGCAGTTTAAATTTGTAAATTAAAAGCATGTCAACATGAGCATAGCAGTTTAGTTAGATCTTAATTACAATCCGTATGTCTCCAATGTTCACATAATACAAAACACCTAACCAATACCCACTAGGTATAATTAACTAACAGTTCATCTAATTGTAAACAACAGGCAGCCTACAAATAAACACAAATTTGTGAATATTTCCATTTTTGTGAACTTCAAGGAACTACATCAAGGGAGTTCGAAGCATGCACCTGGTATTGACAATACAAGAAGAAGAAGAAGAGAGTCAGCAGTAGCAGGTGTAGCAAACAGAAGTTGCAACAGTAGTGCAGCAACAAATAACCAGCAGCTATGAACTTCCCCAAGTATAGATCAGAAGTATAAAGAGGAAATGTTCTAGCTTTTTCAGATCCTAAGTGAGGCGATGAAAAACAGTAGCTATTCTTTTCAACTCCCAAGATCTCAAAATTAATCCCAGTCCCCTTCTACAGACCTCCTTTTTTTCCTCTTATGCAGACCTGCCCTCCTTTTAAACTTACTACCCGACCCCCTTCTCCTACTAAAAATATGAATTTTTCCACTTAAAATCCCACTAAGGAAAACTTTTCCTTATTTTCAGCCTCCATTCCCTTTTTTCCCCATTACCATATTAATTTAAAGACATTAATATCCCACTAACAAAACACTAACATTAAAATATTATCCTAACTGTTTCATTCCCAAATCACCCCTGAAATCCCTTAATATTACTGTCCCTAATACAATTATTCAACTGTATTAAAACTTTTAATTCTGAAATCTGTTCAAGCTAACAAAGATTTAAAAACTAAATCTGACTAACAGCTATAACCAAACTTATTGACAGCTAAATGATTAAGGTTGAATTTGTATTGAAACAAATGAACTAAATTTAAATCACCACACAGAACTAGACAGAATCATTTAAACTGAAATTGAAAATTGAATCAAAATGTACATGAATGCAGGTTCATTGTCAGCCTATTGACAATGCCCTGAAGCTAAGTGTCCACAGATCAAGCATACATAACAACCATTTGACGAGCTTATTGGTTTACAAACAAGAACGAACTAATCGACGAAACTATTTATAACCTATGTTATTAATCGACAAAACATAAACTGATGGAGAAGAGAGAAAATAACAGACAATAGACGAATTACGATGAACCTAATTTAGGTAAACCAAGAGTTGATTGAACTACTCAAACAACATTGGAATATTTAATCTAACCAAAATCAGAAAAAGAAATAGAATATACATACTGGATTAACTTAAACTAAAAACCCTAAAGAAGCGACTAATCACACAGACAAACAAACACATAGAAAAAGAAAAAGAATTTAAGAAGAACTCACTGTTCTTTTCTCGGATTTCAACCATATGCCCTTACGAACTTGATTTCCAGTTAGTATTATACGTCTATTTCATCAGAAATAGACTTATAATACTAACCAGAAACCGTTCGACCCTGACAGATTCGAAACAATCTCGAACTGTCGAGCCCTAGATCCGCCATTCGATGAGTTTTTACTTGGATTCGAGCCAATCTGGTTAGGGATTAGTGACAAGGAGGTCAAGGGGATTATTGGGTGTGATTTTGGGGTTAAGTGGACAAGCTAGGGTTTGGGACGGGGTCTTTGATCGAAGATTCAAGAAGCTGGGGTATGATTCGAAGTTAATGGAGTATGGAATCGTGTTGAGGGTGGTTAGGAGGTTCAGGGGTGTTATTTTCACGGCCATCGGAGCCGGCGCCGCTGGGTTTACGGTGAAGGGACAGGGTGGCGGCTATTAGGGTTCCTCGTCTCTGAAAGAGACAAGGTTTGGGAGAGAATGAGAGGGGGGGGGGCTTGGTTTGGGGGTGGGGTTCGTTTGGAGGCCTTATATACGTACGTGGGGATTGGATCCAAGTCGTTCGATCTGATGAGATCAACGGCCTGGATTGCTTCATTTAAGAGGAACGGCATCGCTTCGTTCACCCTTGAGACCGGATCGGTCTTGGATGGGAACGGGTCGGGTGATAGAGGAGTTGATCTGGACCGTTGATCAGCTGAGATCAACGGCCCAGATTGGGCGCTACTAAACGACGTCGTTTGGTTTGTCCCTGAAACGGACTGGTCCGGGTAAAAGGATATTTGGAATGGGCTGTAAGGGGGGGTTGTTTTGGTTTGGGCCTGGTCTATTCAATTTAAAATTGGCTCAGTCCGACTTTCTCTTTTATTTCTTCCTTTTCTTCCACATTTTTTCTTTTTAATTCCTAATTACCCACTAAAAATCCTAATTGTAAAATTGACAATTAGCTAAATCATTAACCCTCAATAATAGCTATCTCATGAATTTAAACATCAAATAAAGATAAAATTACACAATTCGGACATTAAATGCAAAGCATATATTTTTTTGTGATTTTTCTATTTTGTAAAATAAACTTGCTTAATTAAATCCTGAATTGTAAAATTAAATCCTAACTTGCAAAATTAAATCCTAAATGCATATGCAACACATCTTTTTTTTTTTTGCATTTTTCTCATTTAAAATAGAAAATAGACAAAATACACATAAATTACAAACAACACAAAAACCATTTTATTTTGAATTTTTGGGAATAGTTCTCATAGGGCAAAAATCACGTGCTCACAATAATTATAATACAAGACTCACAGGCAAGCTTGACACCAACGTATAGATACTCGTCACCATGCCTATACGTCGTACTCCACAATTAACATGTAACAAATAAGACACAACTCCTAATCACTCAAGCTAAGGTTAGACCAAATACTTACCTCGCTTTGCAACCAATTCAAAATTCCAACAAGCCTTTGCCTCGCGAATTCGTGGCCGAAATTCTCAAATCTAGTCATAAACAGTTCGATTCAGTCAATAAAAATTATAGGAATTAAATCCATATGAAATTCTACATTTTCCATTAAAATCCGAAATTGCACTAAATATTCGCCCGTGGGCCCCACATCTCGAAACCCGACAAAAATTATGGAATATGAAACTTCATCCAACCACGAGTCTAAACATACCAAAATTACTAAATTTCGATAACATTTCGACCCTCAAATCCTCAAATCTATCCGAGAGAGTTTTCAAACTCCTCCAACTAAATTCATAGATTTAATACCAAAACTAGTAATAGATTCGGGTAATCTAACCAAAATTAAGTTAAGAACACTTACCCCATTGTTTTCTCCGAAAATATCCCAAAAATCGCCTCTTCCCGAGCTCCAATTCGCTAAAAATGGAAAATGGGACTTTGTCCCATTTTCAGAACTTAATGTTCTGTCCAGAAAAATTTCGGGTACTGTTCACGCGTTCACACTGTTCACGACTGTTCACGGGGTACTGTACACGGCACTGTTCATGGGGTAATGTACACGGTACTGTTTATGGGGTATTGTTACGGGGTACTGTACACGGCACTGTTCATGGGGTACTGTTCACATGCTGTAAAAGAAAATTCAACAGCCTTTTTATATCCGTTAACCTTCCGAAATCCATCCGAGGCCCTCAGAACTTCAACAAAATACACAAACAACTCCTAAAACATGATACGGACTTAGTCGAAACCTCAAATCGCATCAAATAATGCTAAAACCGTGAATCACATCCCAATTCAAGCATAATGAAACTAAGAACGTCCAACTTCTATATTCGATGCAAAAACCTATCAAATCAAGTCCGATTGACTTTAAATTTTGCACACAAGTCATAAATGACATAACGAAGCTATAAAAAATTTCAGAACTAGATTCCGACCCCGATATCAAAAATTCAACTCTCCGGTCAAACTTAAGAAATCTTTAGCCTTAGATTTCTAGATTCCGTTAAATGGCGATAATTTGATCTAGGGACCTCCAAATTCACTTTTGGGCATATGACCAAGTCCCAAATCACGATACAGAACTACCGAAATGGTAAAAACTTTTATCCGGGTTCGTTTGCTCAAAATGTTGACCGAAGTCAACTCAGTTGAGTTTTAAAGCTCTAGTTCACAATTTAATCAATTTTTCACATAAAAACCTTCCGGAAAATTATACGGACTGCGCACGCAAGTCGAAAAATTATTGATACCACTTTTCAAGGTCTTAAAACATCGAGATGATTATTTAATTTAAAGATGACATTTTGGGTTATTACAAAAAATTACTCCTATTTATTAGATGAAATATGAATACGCATATTAATTAACCCCCACCAACCCCCTCCCCCCTCTCTCTCGTATTTTCCCCCAAAATGAAACCCTATTCTCTCTATGTGTTTTTTAATCTGAAAGCATATGAAGTCCTTAACAATCAACTCTTTCAAATTTATGTCTTAAAGTCTGAAGACTCACGTGATATCTATTTGAACTGGGTGAAGACTCACAAACTAACAATAACAATGGTTATCAATTTGAACAGGTTTGTCACTTTTCTTCTCTTTTTGGTTGAAGACTAAAATTTTTTTTAGTGAATATTGATAGCAGAGAATGATGATATTTTGTACGAATTATGCTGAATATTTATTATTGCGGTGTAGGATTTAAAGTGGGAGTATCGAGATGTGAGGATGGCGGTTATGGTTAGGGTTAAAGATTGGGTGTAGAGCAAGGAGGATGAGGGAATAAACGAAATCTCCCTTTAGTTGTTTTGTTTGTGAGAAGAAAGAAATGTAGATAACAGAAGTCTTTCTCTGGTTAGATGTCCCTTTGAATGCAACTGTAAATACTTGTATTTTTGGGATTGTGAGCACTTTCTCAAAAAAATGAAAATAAATACTGAAAGTTGATTAAATTAATTGTTATATAGTCTAAAAAGTTTGTCTTTTTATTATTCCAAAGTTAAAAAGAACAAAAGAAAAAAATCTTTGACCCAAATATGACGTGTTGTGTTAGGAAAGGAAAGGAGATTGTAGTATGCAATGTTGTGGTGTCACTTGCTGAAGTTTTCTCACTCTGTTCCTAGATTTTTCTAGTGAGGTGGGATTAAAATTCATTTGGTATCAAAATATGACTAGGTTGTTTGGATTGGATCTACTTATAAGAAAAGTTATTTGCTTGAATGCATGAAACCTCATTAAACAACGTAAAAGTCCATCTCTTATGAATAAAATGCCTTTGATGAAGCCTCATCTATTTAAATTATCCTCTAAGGTGGAGTTTGTTACAAAGAAAGCTGTCTATTGGTGATAAGATCAAATCCTTTGGATTTTATTTTGTCTTCTAATTATGTGGTGTTAGATCTTGTGAATAAACTATGGATCATATATTTTGAGGTTGTACTATTAGTGCTTCAATATTGCTGAAATTATGGATCATCTATTTTTATGCTAGTTGTTAAAGCAGTTGATGCTAGATGTGTGAAGCTTAACGGCGAAATACGAACTAGAGTAGAGTTATAATTGTTTACCGTGAAAATGGTAATGTCAATTAAATTTGTAAAATGGGATTCTAAAAATACGTGATTTATTTTTATGATAGTTGTTAGAGTAGTTGATGCTAAGAGTATGAAGTTTTGACGATGAGGTACGAGCTAAAACGGGATAGTAATCAAACCGAGGGGCTTGTTGCCCGAGATTCGGATGGGCCGATGAAGGACCTCAGGGTCGATATCTGGCTCGAGCTCGATCTATCGAGGGTAATCGGGAAGGGATAATAGTTAAAATATGATCAAATGAGGCTCTTTATGGGCAAGACCAAACAATAAGCGAAGAATAAGTATGAAAGCAATAAATGCAAAGAGTAGCCTCGAGTGAGTAAGAGCGAACAAGTTAGAGAGAAGAAAGAGAGAGAGAGATATTATTGATCTTCTGTATGATAGTTGGAGTAACAGCAGCCCCTTACAAAGTAGCGTGGGTTCCCTTTATATAGGAGGGGAACCAGACATAGTACAACATACATTAATTGTAAGAGCATGGAGATGGGACGGCTAGACGTAACGCCTCGACACAGGCTCTGGGTAGGCTGGCTCTATCAGACTTAGCCGTGTGCCTAGGGAACTCCCCTTTTTGTTCCAGCCTCGATCTTCGTCTTCTTTGAGTCGAGCCTCAATGAGCCCCGAAGGAGAGGACTCGGTCGCAACTCCACGTTCTCGGGGTCTCGAGGTATTCTTCCGAAGTGGCTTGATAGCGAGAAATTAAGCCCTCTAATTTTTTCACATATAAATAATCTCCGCGTTTCCCAGAACGAAGCGATGGGAAATGATTTTGACACCTAACTCCACAAGTTTCTCGCGGTGATGTCATACCAATGATGCAACCTGTAGTGCAAGCATTTGCGACAACCGAGATATCCCACGGACTTGTGTATTTGACACCATTCAATGCACTGTCGATTTCCATTATTCAAGATGAATGTACCACCATCGATTCGGTTCTTCATGAACGCAGTAATTGCGTCCGTTGGTCAATCTTCCAAAGCCTCAATGACTGTGTAGTTACCCCCTATAAATGAGGGTGCTTTGGCATAGTTTTTATATCCAAGATGCCTTCATCTGCTCATTTGCCCATTTCTTCTTATCATCTTCGTCTATCTTTGAACATCATGTTTGGGACTCGTGGCCTCAAGGCCGTTCGGCAGAGCTCCCGCAGGCTGTGTTGCGGCCTCTTGCCGGGGCTTCCCTTTATCGAGCACGACCATGCCATCCTGTTGCTGCTGTGGTTGTTGTTACGTCTGTTGTTGTTGTCCTTGTTTGCTTGAGATGATGACATATGGGGGTCAAATTTCGTTGCTCGCGAAAAGCTCTTCGGATTATATATCGCTGCTCAAAAAGGGGCTCGGATTGTACACCACTGCTCACCTTCATACCCTGGCTCGACGTGGTGCTCTGCCTCAAGCTGGTAGCTTGCACGGCTAAATGTTCCAAGAAGTGGACTCTAAGTAGCCGTGCAAGCGAGGCCGAGGCTCGCCCGGTCCGCTATTTCTCTGAGGTTCTCTTGGCCAGCGAGGGTCCTCGACCTTCGGAGAGCTATGGCATTTTTTCATCCCTCCCTGCTTCTCGCCCTATCCTTTGGGGATATCAGTATGGAAGGCCGAGATGAGGCTTCTGAGGATGCGTGCCCGGAGGCGCTTGTTGCAGGAGGCAGACCTTCGAAAGTAGACCAGTCTCTAGGCTTTTATAATCATATGAGAGGGCCGCTCGAGGGCTGTGCTACATGAATATTCATGAATATAAAGATACTTCCTTGATTCCTGTTTTTGATACATGCCTTATTGTTGTATGTTCTTGTGCGCTTCGAGGTTTTTGAACGTTTTCCTTTGTTGTCGACCGCTAATATCTAACTTGGATGCGAGTATTCTTTTCGATCTTCTACCGATTGGCATGGCTCTTTTTCGAGCCCATTATCATACATCGGACCAAGACTAAATTGGTCCGATGGATTCGGGCCGTCAGGCCCTTCAAGTTGCATGGAGATAGTACGCTAAGTTTCGAAGTTTTTGAGAACGGTATCCTGAGCGAAGGTCAGCTTCGGGTACCTTGGGGGATACTTTGAACTTGATGTAGATAGCCTTTTAAAGCGTAGTGGATAGACTTCCATTGAGGGGTTGCCTATACTTAGGCGATGCCTTGATCCTTCCTTGAGTCTTCATGGGCGGAGCTTTAGGTGCTTACTTTTCGTTTTAGAAAGGAAAACCACGAGATCGGGTACCACCTCGAGTTCTATGATGGCGCTGAAGGCTTTCCGAAGCCTGGCTTCTTTTTGCTGAAGGTCCTCGAGGTCGGGCACCACCTCGGGGCTGGAGATGATATATTTGGCTCCTTGAAGCCTACCTTCTTGTCGATGAAGGTCTCGGAAGTCGGGTACCACCCCAGGATCTGTACCGAGGCCGTTGGCCTCCCGGGGCTTACTATAGATAGGCGAATTGTTGTTGTTTCCCACATATATGTGGGGCGGCTTTTGCTTCTTTGGAAGATATCATTATTTTAGATATCTATCCTTCTGCCTTGGCATCGGGTCCTTCGTTTCTTCAGGCGCAAAAAGTGTTGGCGCATGTCCTTACTTTAGTCAGTCAATTCTACCATAGCTATGGCAGCTACTTCGGGGCTGGCCCGGCAGGGAGGGGAGAGTTCCACTCCTAGTGTTCAGGATCTACGGGAGTTCACTCTAAAGATTATGTCTTTGATAATATAGGAACATCTGGAGACGGTAAGGAGATACTGCGGATGGGGCGAGGGGATAGCGCTGCAGGTGCTTTCCCCCGATGAGAGTATTACGGACTCTGCTGATGGATTCTTGAATGTATACGTATACATTTTTGCATTAGGCCCCCTTAATAGGGTCGTGCTTGATTTCTGCCTGAAGTATCGGGTTACTTTGGCGTAGATACATCCGTCCTGGTGAGTGGTACTGATGATGAGGTTCTTTGCGGAGAAGGCTGGGCTTTAATTCACGTGTAGCCACCTTGTCAGGCTGTACTGGCCCTTTCATCATCGAGGCATGTTAACCTTGCGATGCTGCTCGTCCACGCCCTTTGTTGTCAATGATGAGGAAGATGAGGATCAAGAGTGGTCAGGCGATTCGTCCGGGCTCGGACGACTGACATCATCCCCGTGGAGCTCATGCCATTTCCCGAGGGATGGAATTACGCGCGTGAGTGGAGTGTCTCGTGCTTTTTTAGATTTGCTTATAGCAAAAACCAGTTGAGTAATTGTGTGTCCTCCTCTTCTATAGCAACTTCATGGACGCCAGGTGAAGTTCCCGATCTGCCCGGTTGGGTCTGGAAGTTGGTGACCCATTCAACTTGCGACGAGCGTAGGTGGCGAGTTGTGTCCCGTGGCAGATGGGAAGCGAAATATCAAGGTATGCGCATAGGCTGCTTTCACCTTGGTCTACGTATATTCGAAATGACATTTTCCCCTTTCTACTGGCTTTGCCGTCGTAGGTATCGGGTGTTCCTCCGGAGAGGGGGAGGAGTCATCGGCCTCCGAGCCAAGGGACGATGGAGGTGAAGGGGACTTACACTCGCAGCGCGATGGAGCTTTTAGTGGGGCTAAACGAGCCTATGTCTTCGAGGAGAGGACATCGCCCGAGCCTGCTGTTCCCAGAGCATTTGGTTCCGGAACGGTAGTTCCTCCGAGTGAATATGCCTCGACCGAGGTTGGTTCTTCTAGGGCCGAAGGGGCTGGACCAACAGGAGTGTGCTCGGCCTTCGAGGAAGTCTGTCGGCTTCACTTCATGGTGAGTTTCGGTGAAGACCTTCTGTATTTTGCGTTTTCCTTTCTTTATCGAGTTTTTCTTTTGCAGGCCTTTGATAGGCTTAGGTCTGATCTGCTCCGTCATGGGGCTAGGCTTCGGAAAGCTCTGGATGAGGGTGAGTCCCTTAGGCTCCTTAGCGAGGAGAAGGAGGTTGAGTCGATGCACTGGCGATATAAGGCGTTCTGAAGCTCGAATTACGAGATCTATTTGATGGAGCAGGTAACCTTTCGTAGTATGTGTTTCGCCCTTTTGACCTTTAAGGTTAATCCTTTTGCCTATCTTAGTTGCAAAAAAAGATGGAGGCTTTGGAGTACCTTAGGGGCGAAGCTGACTGAGTTAGGAGTGCTTGTGGTGAACTGAGGGCTCAGGTGTAGGCTCAAGCTTTAGAAGAAAAGGGTGCCTTGGCTAAAGTTCCCGCTTTCGATGCCCAACTCCGTTTGGCTCGTGACAACGCTTCAGTTTAGTTGGATATGATCGCGAGGCTCGAGTCTGATATCTCGACGGTCAGGGATGAGATAATTGATGCTCGGGCTGAAGCAGCATTGAGTTGGGATAAGGCTGATCAGGAGATGGCGATTCATTTGAAGGACGGTACTGATGCCCATGCCGAGTTGAGACGGGACCTTGATCGTGAAAAGAGGATCGAGGAATATGTTTGTTGCAGATCCCGGAGAGAGGTACTCCAAGAGATCAGCGCTAGGGGTTTCGTTCTCTCAGAGGAGTTGGCTCGAGCGAGGGAGGACGAGCGGGATGCTCGGTTACTTCTTGCCGACGTCACAGAGAGCAAAGCTGGGGCTGGTAGGCCGTAGCTTTCTTGGAGCAGAACGTAGATTTCGTCACTTTTCCATTTTGTATTTGACATTCACAGAGCATGTTTGTAAATGGAGAGCGCACCTTTTGCGTATGTAAATAAAAGAAACTTGAAGCTTTATCTTTTTTGTATCTCTTTCTGCATTGCTTTTGACCAGGCGGGCTGGTTTCGGTGTTTAGCGGGAGCCCTATGGATCCGAAACTTATTAGACAGGCCCGAAGACTCTTTCATGCTTGGTCAAGTGCGATTTTTGACGTGAGTAGGCATTAGAGCTTTCGTGCTTTGCCAGTTGTTTTGGGCTTAGTGTCCGAGTCAGGCTTTGACTCGAGCTTATCTGACCTTCAATCTCTTGTGCCTGCACGGGCGGGTGATGATGGTTCTTATTCCTTGCCCTTGTGCATTTGTATTTTAACTATTTTGGGTTCAGTCTCTAAGTCGTGTTGCGACTCGAGCTTAATTGACCCTCAAATTTTTTGTGCCTGCATGGGCGGAAGAAAATGGCTTTTATATGCCTTGGGTCGAAGCGACCTTTTAAGTGTGTGGCCCTGAGGCTCGTTTTGCTGGCGGCAATGGCGCTTACGATGTGCCCTTAGGCATGTGTAGTTAACTATTTTCGATTCGGTCTCCAAATCGGGTTATGACTCGAGCTCATTTTAATCCTCAAGTTTTCAATTTTTCAAGTTGGCGACAGTGGCTCTTACGCTGTTGGTCGTTGCAACCTTTTAGTGTGCGGCCCGGAGGCTCGTTTGGCTGGCAAAAATG
Source organism: Nicotiana tabacum (assembly GCF_000715075.1). Taxonomy (NCBI): domain Eukaryota; kingdom Viridiplantae; phylum Streptophyta; class Magnoliopsida; order Solanales; family Solanaceae; genus Nicotiana; species Nicotiana tabacum. The sequence goes on along the minus strand of NC_134090.1, from coordinate 33,608,818 downwards.
GCTCTTACACTTTTGCCCGTGGGCATATTGTAGGCTTTGTTTTCCTCTCATTAAGGTCTTTTTAAAATAATTTTGCCTAACCCGTCGTCGATTCAAGAAGAACCTCGTTTTCAAGTCGTTAGCGGCGATGTTCCAGCACCTCGGAAGGTTTAGCTCGTAGGCTGAGTAGCTCGAAGCCTCGTGATTTGGAGTTGACATGGTTGAAGCTCGTTTTCCTATTGAAGGTAGCCCATTTTAACCGGCTCTTTTCGAAGTAGATTCGAAGTAATGGCCTGCGAGTTTGTTAGCGACGGTCTGTCATCCCCGAGTCGCGTTAATTTGGCTGGTGCAGCCGTTTTGACCGTAGTCATATGTGTTTGGACGGGGCCATTTTTGATCTCGAGTAATAGTTTAGGCGTCTACATCGAGGGTATGCCCTTTCGGGAGTCTTACAAATGCGACATGTAGCCTAAACTTCGGGATTGAGTCTTACAAAATTTTCATGCCTGTTGAGGTCTTACAGTTTTGTCATGCCTGTTGAGGTCTTACAGTTTGTCATGCCTGTTGAGGTCTTACAAAATTTTCATGCCTGTTGAGGTCTTATAGTTTTTGTTGCTATATAAAATAGATCTGGCTTAGACCAAGTCTACCCGCTCGAGGACTTACGGCCTCGGGTTTTCCAGCGTATGGTGATTGGCGACAGTCTCCAAGTCATCGAGTTTGCTTAGGCTCAAAGGCCGTTACTTGTGAGCTCGGAATTGCCTCGTTGGGGCCTTATGGGCTCGGAATTCTGAACCTGAGGTCGTGCGGGTGCCGCATTGTTGACGCTAAGTCTCCGAGTATTTCGGGACGTATCCAGTGGAGGGAATCCTTGCCGTGAGCATGCCGAAATTTTCTCTTTTGGAGTACGAGATGTTGAAATATATTCTTTAATTACTTGGCATAAATACATGTTGTTTGGTTGTCGTGAGCTCGGCCCGTGCGGGCACGGTTCCTTTGACTGTTTGGCCCGGTACATGATTTCTCACTGGGACCTCATTTGTCCTTTCCCGGTACAGGGTTGATCGCGAAAAAAGTCCGGTAGGCTTATTGAATCCTCCTTAGGAGGCGCGTTGCTCTGTTAAGAACCTTGCTGATGAGACCCTCTTCGGGGCGGAAGTTCGGCCGAGCGGAAAGAGTGCGACATGTGTCGTTAAGGCCTTGGGATCTTCAGGTAGAGTTAGCACTTCCGAGTGCCTTGGCCGGGTGTCTGCATACAGGTTAGTGCAAAATAACAAAGGGGGGGAGGTAGTTTTACTTTACCGCGGGATGCGCAGGCGACGCTCTGGGGTTCGATATGTCCTGCTATTCTGGAGCGAGGACTCTAGTGAAACCCTCTGCTGTGTTTAATCGAGCATGGCCGAATATGTGGTTCTCTTACCCTTTGACTCTTTCGAGAGTGGAGATATCGATACCGGCGCCACGTTTCGTAATGCAAACATTTTTGTTGTTGCGTGTCGTTCCCCACAGACGGTTTCAATTCCATCCTCCATTGGGGGTTTCATTCTTTGGCGAAGAGGGGGAGGTACCACTTTCATGCGGTGTATCCGCGACCGCCTGAATAAGGCGTTCATTCATTGCGCCTCTTTTGACGATATGGGATTTGGCGTTCCGGTCTACGCTAGCCACACTGACTGAGAGAGTGGTCTTTCTCCTTGTCGTAGTGATAGCCATTTGGAATCCGTCAAAGATTCAAGAGGTGGTAGTGTTTTGACCCGGCAGACCGAACCGCCCTATTATCCTCGGCCCGACAACATTGATCGAGCCATCTGAACTTATGAACACATGTTTTATTTAAAATGGATTGAGTGAGGAAGAAGGTTACTAGTGTGTCAGTGTGAGGCCGAGACAAGGTCTTGGTGCCCTCTTTGCTGATTGTGAGGGTGTCCCCGGGGATATGTCCCTAGATCCGCCTTTCTCTGGCGGCGAGCATTTGTGCTCTCCCTTTTATGAGTTCTTTAAAAGTGTCGTTGCTCCTCCACTATCGTGGAAAAATGCTTCGGCCCATTTGCTTCGTTCTTCCTGGCCGCCTTCCCTACTCGGGGCTGAACCTGAATTCAGTCACTCGTCAGTTCTCAACGGTGGTTTTTGTTGAGTGACTTGGCTCTTTTCCTCCGGAGCTGGTGGCTATCCCCGGCTTTGCGTTCGCATTTGTTATGTAGTTCACATACCCAGCTTTGATTCCTCTGAGAGGGGTTCTGCTGAATAGGTCTGGGTCATCTGGTGTCCCTGGTTTTGCTGACGATGAACACGTATGTTTGATACAGCGATGTTGAAATTGTATCTTGATGGGCGAGGCACCCTCGCTGGCCTCGTGTCCCCGTCAAATCTGGTTCTATTAACGATACCTCAATGATATTGTCCTCGATCCATTCTCCAATCGTTGTGAGGTAGATTGCGCCTTGGGGCGTTTCTCCCGCCTGCGACGTACGGGTGGTACCTCTCTCTGTTTGGCATTGGTTTCTTTTCTAGAAGCCTGTTTGGGTATGCTGAGCCCGAGGGGACTCCTGGATAGTCATCCACGGCCCTGGTTTGCAACTGGTGCCGGATATAGGCATCCGACTAGATCTTGGCTGGGTACCCGAGCAAGTTTTGTTTTAACTGCCTCGGGATCGTCGGGCTTGGTTTGTTTAGGCTTTGAGTGAAGACATGTATTGCCCTATCATCCGAGACCGGGGGTAGTCCCATTTGCTCCATCTGGGAATGAGATGCGAATTCTCGCAGCATTTCGTTATTCCTTTGCTTGGTCCCGGATGTGTTGGGTCTTCTCGCCGTTGCTTTGATGGCACCGGCGTGTGCCTTTATGGAGGAATCTGCCGATATGGTAAGTGAGTTTATGGGGTTGTGTGCTAGGTTATGATGCCATATCATGGCCCCTTCCGAGAGTGTTTCCCCAAACCTTTTCAATAAGACGGACCTGATCTTATCGTCCTTTAGGTCATCGATTTTTACCGCGCACGTATAGGCAGTGATGTGTTCGTTGGGATCTGAGGTCCCATTGTACTTAGGGAGTTCAGGCATTCTGAATTCCTTTGGAGTGGGTTCCTGGGCCGCTTCGTCGGGGAATGGCCGTTGCACGAGCTTCCCCGAATCTACACCCTTCAGGGCCGGGGCGCACTCGGGATTTGATCGACTCTGAAGTTATAGGTTTCGACCTTCTTATCATTGGCTGCTATCATTTTCTCGCCTGACTTGATCCTTTCTGTGAGGTCCTCCAGCATTTTCGCGATGGCGGGATCGGCTACCGATCCGTTATTGCTCGATCTCTCGGGTACATGTTCGACTGGGGGAGCTGTTTCCGGCACTGCTATGCTGGGAGTGTTTGGATGGCTTTGTAACTGAGCGATGGCCAACTGTTGTGCCTGGAACATTTCAAAAATAACATGAAGACTAACTTCATGTTCTTCCCGGGCTGGGGTTCTTTGGGCTTCCTATCGGTCGTTATATCGTATGCTCCTATCAGTGTGCTAGGTTTCGTCGACCTGTTGTGCGTCCTGTGAATCTACGTCCACTAGAATCGGTCCGGGCGTCTTACCGGGATTCTGTGGTGGCGCGTCGACAGCCGAAATAGCCACACTGTTTTCCCCGTGGTTTTCGAGGTTGTCGTTCTCGACTCTATTTACCGAGCCAGACATTTTGACCTGAAATCAAAGATCTTGAACAAGAAAAGACGTGAAAGATAACTTGTGTTTGTGTAATGAAACTAGCAAGAAAATAATCACTATTTTTTTAGCCCCACGGTGGGCGCCAAACTGTTTACCGTGAAAATGGTAATGACAATTAAATTTGTAAAATGGGATTCTAAAAATACGTGATCTATTTTTATGCTAGTTGTTAGAGTAGCTGATGCTAAGAGTATGAAGTTTTGACGATGAGATACGAGCTAAAACAGGGCAATAATCAAACCGAGGGGCTTGCTGCCCGAGATTCAGACGGGCCGATGAAGGACCTCGGGGTCGATATCTGACTCGAGCTCGATCTATCGAGGGTAATCGGGAAGGGATAACAGTTAAAATATGATCAAAGGAGACTCTTTATGGCCAAGACCAAACATTAAATGAAGAATAAGTATGAAAGCAATAAATGCAAAGAGTAGCCTCGAGTGAGTAAGAGTGAATAAGTTAGAGAGAAGAAAGAGAGATATTATTGATCTTGGATAGGATAGTTGGAGTAACAGCAGCCCCTTACAAAGTAGTGTGGGTTCCCTTTATATAGGAGGGGGAATCCGGTCATAGTACAACATACATTAATTGTAGGAGTATGGAGATGGGATGACTAGATGTGACGCCTTAACACAGGCTCTGGGTAGGCTGGCTCTATCAGACTTAGCTGCGTGCCTAGGGAACTCCCCTTTTTGTTCCAGCCTCGATCTTCGTCTTCTTTGAGTCGGGCCTCGACGAGCCCTGAAGGAGGGGACTTGGTCGCAACTCTACGTCCTCAGGGTCTCGAGGTATTCTTCCGAAGTAGCTTGATAGCGAGAAATTAAGCCCTCTGATTTCGCCGCATACAATAATCAAATCGAGGGGCTAGCTATTTGGGCCTCGGACTGACCGATGAGGGGCCTCGAGGTCGATGTCTGGGCTCGGGCTCGAGCTATCAGGGGTAATCGGGAAAAGGCTAATAGTTAGGATATAATCAAGGGAGGCTCTATATGGCCAATAACAAGCAATAAATGAAGAACAAATATGAGAATAATAAGTAATAGCGATAGGAAAATATGTTAGAGAGAAAAGAGAGATAGTTGTTATATTTCGTGTAGAGTAGTTGGAGCAACAACAACCCCTTACAAAGTGATGAGGATCCCCTTTATATAGGAGGGAGAATCCAACATAGTACAAATATGCATTAATTGTAAAGGTTTGGAGATGGGACGGCTAGATGCGACACCTTGATACAGGCTTCGGGCAGACCGACTTTGTCAGACTTAGCAGTGTGCCTTGGGAATCCCCTATTTTACTCTAGCCTCGATCAATATTCTCTTCGGGTCGGACATTGACGAGTTTCGAAGGAGGGAACTCGGTCACAACTTCGGGTCCTCGAGGCCTCGAGGTGTTCTTCCGAAGTGACTTAACAACAAGAAATTGGACCCTCTAATTTCGTCGCATACACTAATTATACCAAAATTACTCAACTAAATTACAATAGACTAATAAGGGAAATTGCAATTGAACAATAATGGAAACCAACTGATAGAGAGAAGACAAAAGGAGATGAAACAGAGTGAGATGAGAGAATAGAAAGCTCAACATAGCAATAGCTTACTCTACCACACTTTCTATTAGTTATTTATAATATATTGCAATCTTCAAACACTATGCATTTATAATATGTTTTTTCGCAACTGGTGGTTTGAACTTGTGGAAGATGAGACGTAGTAGTTGATATCGACAAAAGAAACGTTCTTTAAGATTGCAACATCAGATTACACATGAGGTCATTCTCTTAGCTCACAAACATCTTATTTTATCAATCTCAATATCTCTTAGCTAGTTTTAATTGAATTAGAAGACAATGTTAAACCCAAATATAATTCAATAAAAGTTGTTTGGCAATACCTTTATGGGCGATTAATTTATGAAATTTAACTCTAATGCTTCATCAATCTTAATATTTGGTGTTTGTTCTTATTGTTTTGAGAATATATTGGTTGTTTTGAGAATATATTGGTTGTAAGGCAATTGCATCTTACTTAAACTTCACGAAGTAAATAATAGAAAGGAAAGAGGTTGGGTGTAGTTAAAAATATTGTAAGAAGGACAATTGCATCTTACTCTAACTAAAAGAAGTTATTATCTTCAGATATTTGTTCACTTTGGCCATTGAAAATGGATCTCTGTCTTTACATTGGAGGAACATAATTATTCTTATCATTTTGTTGCAGTTCTGTTATGGGTATAATTTATCTATTGGATAGTTCAATTCTAATGATTCATCCTTGTTAAAGCTAATAGCCCCAGTATAATTATCTCACATAGTAGCCTAGCCCCTGTGCCTAATTTGATAAGGTATCTATTATGACCCTGAGATGGGTTGTGAATGGAACTTTCATGACGTTCTTTTTTTGGTCAAGCTTTGGAGGAAATATCAATATATATGGCATGTAAATAAAATTTTCTTATTGTAATTCTCAGCATCTACTTTGATCTTTTTCAAATAAATAGTTCTTAAGGAACATCTTCATTGGAGTTCTTAGGTTATGACTAATGTTAGCTCTAGACTAATTATTTTATTTGAACAAAAACATATATGGAGAATGGTTAGTGGTTTGAGCTTCATCCTCCAGATTGTATAATGCCTTTTGTCTTGGGCTCTTAGTTATGTAATTTGCTCAATATCTAGTTCTCAAAATTATTGATTATAAGGCTAATAATAGTTTTACTCTTTTCTTTATTCATATTCTTGAACGGCAAATGAAGAAGTCTTTCCTCCTTGAATTGTTTGAGTTGTTAGTCACTATCATTGGCCATGAGGTTGCGCTTTAGTAAACTTTTTTATACGATATTTTTGTTGGTTTATAATTTATGTGTTGAGCACAAACTGATTTTCATGATCTAAACTATATTTAATTACTTCCAGATTGTCTCACTGGAGGAAATACGGTTCACTGTATATTGGTTAAAGGTATGTACATTATTGAAACTTGTAAAAGTATTGCTACTCGTATAATGTGTTTTGTAAATATGGATAGGTTATTTTACATTAATCTATATTTGAAAAGGTGAAATTGGACTATATATGTAAATGATATGCTTTATTTTAAGGAGAAGAAAGTATGCAATATTCAAGTGTTCCTCTCATTGTTGTTATCTTTCAAATACATAATATGATCTTCATAATTTTCTAAAGGAAAATTTACTTTTTATTTTTTAGAGGGTTTGAAGAGTTGAACTTACAAGTCAAGATGCAAGTTTTGAAGACTTCATGCAATATTGTTTCACTTGCAAGGGTAGTTAGGAAAGCAGTTATTTTTGCTAAAAGATTGTGTAAAGAGCACGGTGACATATGGTTCATGGTTATACAATTACCAATGGGATGTAATACGCTTTTTTGTAATTCATAACCAATTTATACATGTACATTTGTATATTTGTATATGAAAGCATGATTTTATTGATATTTTTGTTACGTGCATGTGATTTTATATACTAAAAATAATATAATTTATAAATAAAATATGACTGGAAAAGACTCGTATAACTGGTTACTAAATATTGTAGGCAGCAATTGGTCTATACTTAGGGACCAAAATAAAAGTGCTTAAGGACCAGATTTATGGTCGCTAAAACTGTTTTAGGGACTAGAACTTTTACGGTCGTTAAAACTCTTCAAGGACCAGCTCCTCAACTCGTCGTTATTGGCCTTTAGCGGCGGAGCCTTTAGCGACGAGTGGTGACCAGATTTTACTGGTCGTTATTGACCTTCAAGGACCAGAATCACACCTTTAGGAACTAGATTTGTTGTCGCTAATGACCATTTTTCTTGTAGTGATATATAATGCTCGTATTTGATCCGCTTTGGATATTGTCATATTTCGGCAATAATTGGTACCAATCATTTTATTAACAATAGCACCATTTGGAGTTAGCTATTCAATGTGTCTTTTCCCTCGCAGAATGGTTGTAAGTTGTGTCTCTGTAACGACCCGACCGGCCATTTTGACCTTTTGCACTTCGTTCGCCAGTTCTCGGGCATGACTTGCTCCGTGTGGTGTATTATGACTTATGTAAATCGTTGGTATTGGGTTTCAGGTTAATCAGAATGAATTTGGAAGAACAGTCTCAGTTGAAAGCTTAAAATTTGAAAGGTTGACCGAGATTTGACTTATTTGTATTTGATCTCGGATTGGAATTTTTATGATTTGGTTAGCTCCGTTAGGTAATTTGTGACTTAAGAGCGTGATCGGAATGGGTTTTGGAGTTGTAGAGAAGATTTAGGCTTGAATTGGCGAAGTTGATATTTTGGCGATTTCCGGTTGATAGGCGAGATTTTGATATAGGGGTCGGAATGGAATTCCGAAAGTGACAGTAGCTTCGTTGTATCATTTGGGATGTGTGTGCAAAATTTCAGGTCTTTCGGACGAGATTTGATAGACTTTTTGATCGAAAGCATAATTTAAGAGTTCTTAGGCTTGAATCCTATGTTAAATTGGTGATTTGATGTTGTTGTGAGCGTTCCAAAGTTTTGAACAAGTTTGAACGATGTCATGGGATGTGTTGGTGCAATTGGTTTGAAGTTCCGGGGGTTCCCGGTAGGTTCCGGGATGTTTTAGGCCGAAAATCATAGCTGTAGCAGGTCCAGAAGGGTTGCAGGCCTCGGAACCCACCAGCGCGGTCCGCACAAAATGAAGTGCGGCCACGATAGGTGCTGTGCAGACCGCACAAAATGCAGTGTGGTCGCGGTGGGGAATATTTCACTGGTCCTACTTCGGAAGCTCATATCTTTTGCTCCAGAAGGAATTTTGAGATGATTCAAAGAAAGTTGTAGCCCTTCGTGTCTAGTTTCCAGATAAGTAAAGATATTGCAATTTTGACATTTGTAGCGAAAGTTATGGCCAAAATACTAAAGCATGTCACTGCAGATGAAAACCTGTGCAACCTCAGTCATTTTTGTGCGGACCGTGGTCGTTTTTGTGTTGTCCGCAGAGGTGGAAATCTGTGGGGTACTCTATAAATATGAGGTTTTGGGTTTTATTTAATATTTTGACCTAGAGAGCTCGGATTTTGGCGATTTTTCGAAGGTTTTTCAAGAAATTCATCGGGGTAAGTGATTCTAACTCAGATTTGGCTAGAATACATGAATCTATCATTGAATTCATCATTTAATTCGTGATTTGGGATGGAATTTGGGAAGAAAAGTTGTGGAATCTTCCAAAAATATAAAATGATGATTTGAAGAACCAAATGGTACCGGAATTGGATAATTTTGGTATGGTTAGACTCGTGAGGGTATGAGGATTTTGAAAATGTAAATTTTACCCGATTCCGAGACGTGGGCCTGGGGCTCGGGTTTTGGTAATTCGGGAATCGTGCCCTTTGTTGATTGTTCTCGCTTGGGCTTTGTTCCCTTAGCATATTGTGACATATTCGTTCTGATTTTGGATAGATTCTACGCACGTGGAGGCCGATTCGAGGGGCAAAGGCGCCCGAGCTAAAGATTTAGCCGGTTCAAGGTGAGTAATGATTATAAATGATATTCTGAGGGTTTGAAACCCCGGATTGCACATTGTAGTGCTATATTGAGGTGAGACAAACGATTAACGACGAGCGTGGGGTCGTGTACTATTGGGGATTGTGACTTGATCCATCCCGATTTATGATTTTACCGCGTATTTGACTGAAAACTAATTGCTATCATCATTATTTGGGCTGAGTGCCATATTTGGGCCTAGTGCCAGCTATTTGAACCCTTCAGGGATTGTTGTTGACATTTCCTCACTGTTTTAATTTTATAGTTGAACTCAGTTATGTTATTTTCCATTGTTTTCAAAACTCAGCCAAGTTTATTTTGCTTTAACACTTGAAATGATATTTCAAACAACATTTTGGGCTGAGCATCATGTTTTACTGTTGCCCGAGTGGCTTATGTGATGTTTGACTGAGTAAGGCCGAGGGACTGTATTGTGAGGATACTTTTGGATCGGGCTGCACGCTGCAGCACTGAGATACTGATTTGATTATGAGGCCAAGGGCCTGAGATATGTACGCCACGAGGTGGCCTGTTGATTGATATGAGGCCGAGGGACTAGATTTGACACCACGAGATGGCTTGATATTGCGCTTGGGCGGTAAGGGGCCCCTCCAGAGTCTGTACACCCCTAGTGAGCGCGGGTACCCATTGTGATGTGAGATTGAGCCCGAGGGGCTGGTACTGTTCTGAGATATTGCCCGAGGGGCGGATTTGATGACATTGTGCCCGAGGGGCGAACCTTATGTGCTTATCTTTTCTTATTTGCCTGCCATTTACTTGTTTAAATTGTGTATCTGTGCCCGAGGGGCGAATTTCTGTGCTTATCTGCACTAATTGTTTTGCCTTCATTTGTATAACTGTTGAAAAAAGTCATTTTCAAAGAAATTTCAAACTGAGCTAAGATGTTTTAAGAGATTTTACAGCTTCACTGCTCTCTTACTGGATTTGAACTGCTTCTATACAACATCCTGATATGCTTTACGTGATTTCTTACCATTCAGATTTTAGTTATGATTATTACTCACTGAGTTGGAGTACTCACTTTACTCCCTGCACCTTGTGTGCAGATTAAGGTATTTCTGAACCTGGTAGTGGGTATTGGCTGGTCGGATGCAGAATCATCATAGTTTAGCAAGGTAGTTGCCGACGTCCGCAGCACCACTTTTCTCTCTCTTCATTTCATTAGTCTGTATTTGTACACTTCAGACTTTCAGTTGTATTTATACCCTAGTAGATGCTCGTGAATAGTGACACCCCGGTTAGGGCTGTGTCAAGTTGGACTTTCCGCATTGCTATCGATATTTTCGCTATTTAGTATTTTTTAAATCATGTTTAGACTATTTTTATGTTGATTATCTGCTTTAAAAGTTGAGTTGGCAACTGGTTGGCCTTGTCTTCACGAGATGCGCCATCACGACCGGTTCGGGGTTAGGTCGTGATAGTCTCTTAATAAAGCATGAAACGTCGCTTGGGCCCTCTTGTAGGCATTAATTTTTTTTATTTTAAAATTAGGGTTTTAATATAATTTAAAGGGGCATTTAAGTAATTTAACTTTTAACTAAGGGGTTCATGCTTTTAATATGGTATAGATACAGATCTTAATGCTAACCATAGAAAGAGGTTATATTGTTATTTTCATTTGTTTAGGTTTGTGCTAGCCTTATATAGACGACTTCCATGGAAGCAATAACAACAACAACAACAACCCAGTATAATCCAATTTAATGTGGTCTAAGGAGGGTAGTGTGTACGCAAACTTTACCCCTACTCTGAGGTAGAGAGACTGTTTCTAAATAGACCCCCGACATCCTTCCCTCCAAGAACTTCCCACTTTGCTTTTGGGGAGACTCGAACTCACAACCTCTTGGTTGGAAGTGGAGGTTGTTTACCATAAGAGCAACATGGAAGAATTAGGGGAAATTTATCCGGAATACAACAATCTAAAGAGTTATTTATAAAAAAATACAACCACTTTTAAAAAATTATTTTATATACAACTTATTACAACTTTTTAACTTTTTAATTAAATTAGATACAACTTTTGATACGCCTAAAATATGTCATAGGAGTAAAATTATTTTTTCTTTCCACTAAACCTTTTTCTTCACCAAATGGCCTAATCACTAACCTATTTTTCTGCCTCCACTATACCATTCTTCATCTTTTCCCCAAAATCTAGTATTATTAACTCGCATATCATCCCAAAACTTCTGCACATTTTAATCAATAGATTATAAGGTTTTTGATTTGGGTGAATTCGTTAACTATGTCCGAGAAAAAAATGGGTAGAAGATCCATTCCCATTGTTGCAAACAAAACCCATGAAAATGGGGAAAAAGATTTTATTTTTATAAATAATAAAACGACAACAACAACCCAGTAAAATCCGGAGTCTGTGGAGGGTAGAATCAGTGTTTTCAAAGGCGCTGATGGGGCGCGCCTTGAGACTCGTCTTTGGGCGAGGCGATGGTAAATCGCACTGAGGTGAGAGTGGGGGCGCATATCCACGGAACGCACGCTCAAACCACTCAGACGTACGCCTTGGCACACCTTGTGTCCCACCAGTGAGGCGCATGCCCAGAAGATCTGAAGCAAATCAGTTAAAAATCAATAAGAAGAAAAAATCTGTACAATTTACATAAACATGAAATACAGGTACACCCAGAAATAGAAGAGAAATTGCATATTTGACGTTCTGATTGTTCCACTTTTTTTGCATGAAACTAAGAAAAAGATTCTTATCTGCGATTTCATAAAAAACTTCCTATTTCAGAAAATCTCAGAGCTCCTCATTTGCTCGATACGTGATGATAACAAATAAATTTCAGTCAAATACGCGGTAAAATCATCAATCGGGACGGACCAAGTCACAATCCCCAGTAGTAAAAGACCCCACGCTCATCATTCAACGCGTGTCTCACCTCAATATAGCACTACGATGTGTAATCCGGTCTTTCAAACCCTTAGGACATCATTTACAACCATTACTCACCTCGAGCCGGCTAATTCTCTAGCTCGCGACGCCTTTGCCCCTCGAATTAGCCTCCACGCGCGTCGAATCTATCCAAAATCAGAACGAATACGTCACAATATGCTAAGGGAACAAAGCCCAAGCGAAAACATTCGAAAAATATCAAAAATCCCGAAATTAGCAAAACCCGAGCCCCGGGCCCACGTCTCGGAATCAGGTAAAATTTACATTTTCATAATTCTCATACCCTCACGAGTCTAGACATACCAAAATTATCCAATTCCGATACCATTTGGTCCTTCAAATCATCATTTTATATTTTTTGAAAGGTTTCACAATTTTCTTCCCAAATTCCATCCTAAATCATGAATTAAATGATGAATTTAATGATAGATTCATGTACTCTAGCCAAATCAGAGTTAGAATCACTTACTCCAATGAGTTTCTTGAAAAACCTTCGAAAAATCGCCAAAATCCGAGCTCTCTAGGTCAAGATATTAAATAAAACCCTAAACCTCGTATTTATATAGTACCCCTCAGATCTCAGCCTCCGCGGTCCGCACAGAACCACCGCGGTCCCCGCAAAAGCACCGCGGTCCGCATAAAACCACCGTGGTCCGCAAAAAACCACCGCGGCCCGCACAAAACTACCGCGACCGCACTTCATTTTGTGCGGTCCGCACAACACATACCGCGGCCGCACTTCCTTTTGTGCGGTCCACGCGGGTGGGTTCCGAGGCCTGCAACCCTTCTGGACCTGCTACAACTATGATTTTGGCCTAAAACATCTCGGAACCTACCCGGAACTCCTGGAATTCCAAACCAATTGCACCAACACATCCCATGACAACGTTCAAACTTGTTCAAAACCTCGGGACGCTCACAACAACATCAAATCACTAATTTAACAGGGGATTCAAGCCTAAGAACTCCAAGAACTCTTAAATTATGCTTTCGATTAAAAAGTCTATCAAATCTCGTCCGAATGACCTAAAATTTTGTACACACATCCCAAATGACACAACAAAGCTATTGTCACTCTTGGAATTCCGTTCCGACCCCTATATCAAAATCTCGCCTATTAATTGGAACCGCCAAAATATCAACTTCACCAATTTAAGCCTAAATCTTCTCTACAACTCCAAAACCCATTCCGATTGCGCTCCTAAGTCACAAATCACCTCCCGAAGCTAACCGAACCATCGGAACTCACTTCCGAACCTTCTAACACATAAGTCAACATCCGGTTGACTTTTCCAACTTAAGCCTTCTTAAAATAGACTAAGTGTCTCATTTCTTACCAAATCCTCTCCGAACTCGAACTAATCAACCCGATCACATAAAACATGGATAACGAAGCGTAAAGAAGCTAAAATAGGGGAAAACGGAGCGGTAACTTATGAGATGACTGGTCGGGTCGTCACATCCTCCCCAACTTAAACAAACATTTGTCCTCGAATGAGTCAAGAAACATACCTGAAGCCTCAAACAGGTGAGGATATCTGCTCCGCATCTCCCACTCGGCCTCCCAGGTAGCCTCCTCCACGGGTCGACCTCTCCACTGCACTTTCACTGAAGCTATATTCTTTGACCTCAACTTCCAAACCTGACGACCCAAAATAGCTACTAGCTCCACATCATAGGTCAAATCATCATCCAACTAAACCGTGCTGAAGTACAAAACATGATATGGATCCCCAATATTCCGGAGCATAGAAACATGAAATACCGGATGCACACTCGACAAGCTGGGTGGCAAAGCAAGCTCATAAGCCACCTCCCCAATCCTCCGAAGCACCTCAAAAGGCCTAATGAATCGAGGACTCAACTTCCCTTTCTTCCCAAACCTCATAACACCCTTCATGGGCAAAACCTTCAGCAATACCTTCTCACCGACCATGTAGGACACATCTCAAACCTTCCGGTCCACATAAATCTTCTGACGCGACTGCGCTGTACGAAGCCTCTCCTGAATCACCTTCACCTTCTCTAAGGCATCCTGAACCAAATCTGTCCCCAATAGTCTAGCCTCGCCGGGCTCGAACAAACCAACTAGAGATTTATACCGCCTCCCGTACAAAGCCTCATATAGAGCCATCTGAATACTCGACTAGTAGCTGTTGTTGTAAGCAAACTCTGCAAGCGGTAGAAACTCATCCCATGAACCTCCTAAGTCAATAATACAAGCACGCAACATATCCTCCAATATCTAAATCATACGCTCGGACTGTCCGTCCGTCTGAGGATGAAAAGCTGTGCTCAACTCCACCTGAGTACCCAACTCTCGCTGAACAGATTTCCAAAACTGGGAAGTAAACTGAGTACCTCTATCTGAGATGATGGAAACCGGAACACCATGTAACCGAACAATCTCCCGGATATAAATCCCTGTCAACCGCTCTGAAGAATAGGTAGTACACACAAGGATGAAGTGCGCAGACTTGGTCAGCCGATCCACAATCACCCAAATAGCATCAAACTTCTTCAAAGTCCATGGAAGTCCAACAACAAAGTCCATAGTGATCCTCTCCCACTTCCACTCAGGAATGACCATCTACTGAAGCAAGCCACCTAGTCTCTGATGCTCATATTTCACCTACTGACAATTGAGACACCGAGCTACAAATCCCACAATATCTTTCTTTATTCTTCTCCACCAATAATGCTACCTCAAATTCGGATACATCTTCGTGGCACCCAGATGAATGGAATACCGTGAGCTATGAGCCTCTTCCAGAATCAACTCCCGAAGCCCAACCACATTGGGCACACAAATCCGGCCCTGCATCCTCAACACCCCCATCATCACCAATGGTCACATCTCTAGCATTATCATGCTGAACTCTGTCCTTAAGGACAAGCAAATGCGGATCATCATACTAGCACTCTCTGATGCGATAAAATAAGGAAGACCGAGAAACCACGCAAACCAACACCCGATTGGGCTCCGAAATATCCAACCTTACGAACCGATTGGCCAAGGCCTGAACATCAATTGCAAGGGGTCTCTCCCCAACTGGAATATACGCCAAACTCCCCATACTCGCTGCCTTTTGGCTCAAAGCATCGGCCACCACATTGACCTTTCTTGGATGGTACAATATAGTGATATGACAATCCTTAAGCAACTCTAACCATCTCTGCTGCCTCAAATTAAGATCTTTCTGCTTGAACAAATGTTGAAGACTGCAATGATCAGTGAATACCTCACAAGATACGCCATACAAGTAATGCCTCCAAATCTTCAATGCATGAACTATAGCGGCCAACTCCAAATCATGAATAGGGTAGTTCTTCTCATGGGGCTTCAACTGACGAGAAGTATAAGCAATAACTCTACCCTCCTACATCAATACACAACCAATCCCAACTCTCGAAGCATCACAGTATATGGTATATGAACCTGAAACTGATGGAAAAACCAATACTGGAGCTATGGTCAAAGCTGTCTTGAGCCTCCGAAAGCTCTCCTCACATTCGTCCGACCATACAAATGGAGCACCCTTCTGAGTCAACTTGGTCAAGGGCGATGCAATGGATGAGAATCCGTGAACAAACTGGCGATAATAGCCTGCCAACCCAAGAAAGTTACGAATCTCTATGACTGAGGACGGTCTAGGCCAACTCTGAACCGCCTCTATTTTCTTTAGATCAACCTGAATACCCTCGCTGAACACCACGTGTCCCAAGAAATCCACTGAGCTGAGCCAAAACTCACACTTGGAGAATTTTGCATAAAGCTTCTCCTCCCTCAATCTCTGCAACACAACTCTCAAATGCTCCACGTACTCCTCCTAACTACACGAGTACACCGGAATATCATCAATGAATACAATAACGAATGAATCTAGATAAGGCCGAAATACGTTGTTCATCAAATGCATGAATACTACTAGGGCATTGGTTAGCCCGAAAGACATCACAAGGAACTCATAATGACCATATCTGGTCCTGAAGGTAGTCTTAAGAATATCTGAATCCCTGATCTTCAACTGGTGATAACCGGAACGGATATCAATCTTGGAGAACACTCTCGCTCCCTGAAGCTGATCAAATAAATCATCAATGCGAGGCAAAGTATATTTGTTCTTAATTGTTACTTTATTCAATTACCTATAATCAATGCACATTCTCATCGTGCCATCCTTCTTCTTCACAAACAAAACTGGTGCACCCCAAGGTGACACACTAGGCCGAATGAAGCCCATATCTAGGAGTTCCTGAAGCTGTTCTTTCAATTCCTTCAACTCTGCTGGTGCCATACGATATATCGGAATAGAAATGGGCTGAGTGCCCGGCACCAGGTCAATACCAAAATCAATATCCCTGTCCGGTGGCATGCCCGACAAGTCTACAGGAAATACATCGGGAAAATCCCTCACAACTGGTATAGAATCGATACTAGGAGTCTCAGCTCCAACATCCCTCACAAATGTTAGATATGAAAGGCAACCCTTCCCAACCATACGTTGGGTTCAAGAAAGATATCACTATACTAGGAACATAATCAGTCACACCAAGCCACTCAATCCACGGTACACCCGGCATAGCCAAAGTGACTATCTTAACATGATAGTCTAGAATAGCACGACACGGAGATAGCCAATCCATGCCCAAAATGAATCAAAATCCACCATGCTCAATAGCAATAGATCTACTCGGGTCTCCAGACCCCCAATAGTCACCACATATGACCAGTACACACGGTCTACAATAACAGTATTGCCTACCGGGGTAGATACATGAACAGGTAAAGCAAGAAACTCACAGGGTGTACCCAAATAACGAGCAAAGTATGATGACACATAAGAAAGGTGGAACCGGGATCAAATAATACAGAGGCATCTCTGTGGCAGACTGAAACAATACCTATAATGACAGCATCTGAAGCAATAGTATCTGGCCTGCTTGGAAGTGCATAGAAATGGGCCTGACCGTCTCCTGATCGACCTCCCCCTCTAGGGCGACCCCTGGCTGCCTAACCTCCACCTCTAGCTGGCTGGGCGGGTGGTGAAGTAACTGGAGCAGAAGTCGAGGGCTGACCCCTCTGCTGAGATGAACTAGCAATACGACGAGGACACTGCCTCCACACATGTCCAAACTCTCCTCAAAAAAACTCTCAGGTGCTGGAGAAGGGGACTAAAGGGAACTCCTCGCACCGGAGTGACCAGCTGATGCACTCGGCATAGAAGAACCCTGAGCTGACGGGGCACGAGATGAACTCTGGGCTGGAAGGGCACTAAGTGATGACTGGCCTTGCTGAGTACCGTGATAACCATGACCCGAAGATGCCTCACGATAACTTGGGTGGGCTGACTGAGCAGGCCTAAAAAACGACCTCTACCATGCTGGAACTGGCCCCTCGAAGGAGCACCACTGTTACTGCAAGATCCTCGAGGCCTTTTGGCCTCCCTTTTCTCCCAATCCTGATGGCGAACCATCTCAATCTCGCGAGCGATATCAACCACCTCCTTGAATGTAAACACTCTCTCTAGTCATCAGAATACGAAGATGGTAGTTAAGGCAATCAACAAATCTCCTGATCCTCTCATGATCTGTCTGAACCATCCAGACAGCATGACGATCCAACTCAGAAAACCTCGACTCATACTGTGACACAGTCATATCCCCCTGTCGCAACCACTCAAACTGCCTACGCAGATCATCTCTGTGAGACCGCAGTACATACTTCTCCAAGAATAGAGTGGAGAACTCATTCCAAGTAAGGGGCGCTGCTCCAACCGGCCTATGCCTTTCATTTGCCTCCTACCATGTGAAGGCAACCCCAGTAAACTTAAAGGTGGTAAATGCCACACCACTAGTCTCAAAATCCCTGTTGTACGTAGCATCCGCTGACACTTATCAAGAAAACCCTGGGCATCCTCGCCCTCAGCACCACTCAATGATGGAGGCTGGAGTCTACCAAACCTCTCAAGATAACGCTACTCATCATCCGGCCTAACTAACACAACAAACTCCTGAGCTGGTGCAACCGGCTGAGCTGGAGGTGCCCCTGGTGTCTGTAGTCCCTGCACTACCTGCTCAGGTGTGCGAGCAGCGGGGGTCTGATTGCCTCCCCCGGCCAATGATGTAGCTGTTGCTGTAGTGGCTGAAACTGCCTGAGCCAGGCCAGTGCAAACTGATAAGATCTTTGCCAAGGCCTCCTAAAGACATGGAATCATGATGGGTATAACTGGTGCCTGAATTGGTGCTGCTGGAGCATCCATAACTGGAGCGTGATCCGGAGCTAGGGCAGCTGGTGGATCTACGGGTGCTACCCTCGCTGCTCTGCCTCTACCATGACCACGTCCACGGCCTCTGGTGGACTCAGTGGGTGGCACTGGTGGTCGTCCACCTCGTCCGGTAGCTCGCGTCCTCACCATCTGTGAGAGAATGGAATAACAAAAGTTTAGTACTCGGACCAACAAGTTCGCACGACGAGAGTTTCAAGAATATAAAGTTTTTCCTAAAAAGGTTCAGCAGTCTCTCGAGGATAAACATATGCATCTCTATACCGATCCGCGAGACTACTAAACTCGCTAATGACTCGTGAGACCTATATAACCTAGGCTCTGATACCAACTTGTCATGACCCAATTCCCCGAACCCGGTCGTGATGGCGCCTCTCGTGAAGACAAGGCCAGCCAGACCAAAATAGACCACCTCTTTTAAACAGTTAAATACCATAAGTAGTCCTAAAACATGATGTAATTGCAACAATTTGCGGAATTAACGATAACAACAGTAGAAACCATCCCGACACAGCCCAAACCAGGGTGTCACAAGTCATGAGCAACTAAGAAATCCGGATACAAGTCTACTAAACACTAAATCCGATACAATAGTTCTAAAAATATGAAAATGATAAGATAAGGGAGGCACGGGGCTGTGAATGCCAACAACTACCTCGTAGTCTCCGAATCACTGTCTGGACTGGGAGAATCAGCACTCATGAGCGGACTCTGCGACGCCTAAATCGGCACACATGGTGTAGGGAGTAATGTGAGTACTCCGACTCAGTGAGTAATAATTATAAATAATGGCTAAAAGAATGAAAACACGTAAAGGCACAAAGCAATTCCATATCAAGCAATAAAATCACTTAAAACAGTAAATCAGTGAAGAAATCAAATGATATCCCTTTTGAAAACAAGTAAAACAGGTAATTTAACAGATAAATAACAAGTAGAAATCCGCCCCTCGGGCACAATACCAATCGCTCAGAACAGTATCAGCCCCTCGGGCTCAGTATCAATCACTCAGAATCGTATCAGCCCCTCGGGCTCATTCTCAGATCATAATGGGTACCCGCGCTCACTGTGGGTGTGCAAACTCTGGAGGGGCCCCTTACGTCCCAAGCGCTATATCAAGCCACCTCGTGGCATCATCACTCGGCACTCGGCCTTACATCACTCGTCACTCGGCCTCACATCACTCAACATATCCTCATATATGGCCCTCGGCCTCACTCCGCCCGAAAATCATCACAAGCCCCTCGGGCATTAGTAAAATAGTAGTTCTCAGCCCAAAGCATCATTTAGAAATATCATATAAGTTTTCAAATCTAAGTAAAAGTGGTTGAGTTTGTAAAACAGTAGACATCAATAGGACTAAGTTCAAATAATAAGTCAAAGCAGTGAGGAAATAGTGATAAAAATCCCCGAAGGGTTCCAATAGTTGGCACGAAGCCCAAATATGGCAATTAGCCCAAATCGTGATGATAACAAATAAATTTCAGTCAAATACGTGGTAAAATCATCAATCGGAACGGACCAAGTCACAATCCCTAGCAGTAAAAGACCCCACACTCATCATCCAACGCGTGTCTCACCTCAATATAGTACTACGATGTGCAATCCGGGGTTTCAAACCATCAGGACATCATTTACAACCATTACTCACCTCGAGCCGGCTAATTCTATAGCTCGCGGCACCTTTGCCCCTCGAATTGGCCTCCACGCACATTGAATCTATCCAAAATCAGAACGAATACGTCACAATATGCTAAAGGAACAAAGCCCAAGCGAAAATATCCGAAAAATATCAAAAATCACGAAATTAGCAAAACCCGAGCCCCGAGCCCACGTCACGGAATCAGGTAAAATTTATATTTTCACAATCCTCATACCCTCACGAGTCTAACCATACCAAAATTATCCAATTCCGATACCATTTGGTCCTTCAAATAATCATTTTATATTTTTGAAAGGTTTCACAATTTTCTTCCCAAATTCCATCCCAAATCATGAATTAAATGATGAATGCAATGACAGATTCATGTACTCTAGCCAAATCTGAGTTAGAATCACTTACCCCGATGAATTTCTTGAAAAACCTTCGAAAATTGCCAAAATCCGAGCTCTCTAGGTCAAGATATCAAATAAAACCCAAAACCTCGTATTTATAGAGTACCCCTCAGATCTCAGCCTCCGCGGTTCGCACAGAACCACCGCGGTCCGCGCAAAAGCACCGCGGTCCGCGCAAAACCACCGCGGCCCGCACAAAACTACTACGGCCCACACATACCATGACCGCACTTCATTTTGTGCGGTCCATGCGGGTGGGTTCCGAGGCCTGCAACCCTTCTCGATCTGATACACCTATGATTTTGGCCTAAAACATCCCGGAACCTACCCGGAACTCCTGGAAATCCAAACCAATTGCACCAATACATCCCATGACATCGTTCAAACTTGTTCAAAACCTCGGGATGCTCACAACAACATCAAATCACTAATTTAACAGGGGATTCAAGCCTAAGAACTCCAAGAACTCTTAAACTATGCTTTCGATCAAAAAGTCTATCAAATCTCGTCCGAATGACCTAACATTTTGCACACACATCCCAAATGAGACAACGAAACTACTGTCACTCTCGAAATTCCATTCCGACCCCTATATCAAAATCTCGCCTATCAACAAAAACCGCCAAAATATCAACTTCGCCAATTTAAGCCTAAATCTTCTCTACAACTCCAAAACCCATTCCGATTGCGCTCCTAAGTCAAAAATCACCTCCCGAAGCTAACCGAACCATCAGAACTCACTTCCAAGTCTTCTAACACATAAGTCAACATCTGGTTGACTTTTCCAACTTAAGCATTCTTAAAAGAGACTAAGTGACTCATTTCTTACCAAATCCTCTCCGAACTCAAACTAATCAATCCGATTACATAAAACACGGATAATGAAGCATAAAGAAGCTAAAATAGGGAAAACGGAGCGGTAACTCATGAGACGACTAGCCGGGTCGTCACAGAGGGTGATGTAAGTAGAGTTGATTTCAGGAGGTATCTGGGATGAGGAGAATGCGTCCATGCAAATTTTGCTAACAGAACAGTTAGTGCCTTCCTAGAATTGTTGGAAAATAGAGGATGGATACCATCGGGTCCTGGTACTTTAAGAGGTTTAAAGGATTTGATAGCGTGTTGGATCTCGGAAGCTGAAAGTGGTCTTATGCGAGACAATTGGTCTTCATATGTTATGGAGTTAATATTTCTGGGGATGACTTCTTTAACACTATAAATTAATTCAGTAGTGTACACTTCCTCAAAATAATTTGTGACAGTAGAGATAATTGCATCTTGATCCAAAGTCTAGTTTCTTACAGTGTCAGTTAAGCCAAGAATCCTGTTTTTGCGTCATTTGTGGATGGTAGTTGTGTGGAAAATTTTTGTATTGACATCACCTTCATTTAGCCATTGAACCCTAAATTTTAGTTTCCAAAATCTTTCTCTTGACAAAGAATATTATTGTAGTCAAAAATAAGTTTTGTTTCCAGGTCGTAGTGGAACATGTGTTTGTGATTTGGATCTATTTTCTGAAGATCTTTAATTCTAGCTGCCAACTTCCTTTTTATTTTGAGAAATATTACCAAAACAAGTAGAGTTCCATTGTTGCGACATTTTTTTAAAAGTAGTTATTGCGTTATTGTAATCTAGATTAGAGTGCCAACAAGATGACACTAAATGCTTAAAATCTGGATGACGTAGCCACAGAGTTTCAAATCTGAAATTACTTTTAGGTTTGGAATGTTGTCTAGTAAGGTTAAGAAGTAGAGGCAATGGTCGAAGTAGATACAGGGTTGGTGGATTACGTTTGAGTTAGGGTAAAGGTCTAAGCACTCAGGGTTACTTATAAATCTGTCTAATCTTTCCAAAACAAGTTTGTTATTATTTAGCCAGTTAGGTTTGTTTGTCCATGTATATCATGGCCCTACAAAACCTAAGTCCATCATATTCATAGCATTTATACAGTCAATGAAAGCAGCCACTCTGTTATTTTTATGGGATTTCCCCCAAGCTTTTAGGACGCGTTTGTTACCTCATTAAAATCTCCACAAATTAACCAAGGAATATGTATAATGTTAGCTATTTATTTTAGGTTAGCAAACATAATATTCTTATAACATATGTTAATTTTGCATAAATAATTGAAATAATCCATGAGGGAGATGATGTACTTACCCTCACTGTTTCATGTATTTCTTGTTGGGTCTGAGGACCATTGGTTCAATTGTGACCTTGTGATTGTTCCGCAACAAGGCTATTCCTCCAGAGAAACCTGAAACTGGCACTTGGATTAAGTCAGTGAAAGGCAGTTGTTGCAGTAAAGTTTCATGGTTAGTCATACGTGTTTCAACAAGAGCTAACACGGATGTGTGTTTCCTTGTAGAATGGCGTCTATATTACGCCGGAAGGTGGGGTTGTTTCCACCTCTACAGTTTCGTAGGAGAATCTTCACTGGCAGGAGATTTGTTAAGTTCCCTCCTAAAGCTAGTGTTAGGTCCAAGTTCGTTGCAGTAAGCTGGCACTTGGATTAAGTTAGTGAAAGGCTGTTGTTGCAGTAAAGTTTCATGGTCAGTCATACGTGTTTCAGTAAGAGCTAACACGGATGGTATGCTTCCTTATAGAATGGCGTCCATATTACACTAGAAGGTAGGATTGTTTCTACCTCTACAGTTCCATAAGAGAATTTTCATTGGCAGGAAATTTGTTAAGTTCCCTCTTGGAGCTAGTGTTAGGTCCAAGTTCGTTGCAGTAGCTGGGCATATGTTCACCACATATTGTTGTATCGGCAACCATGCATAAGATCGTATGTTGAGATATACCTTGCACGTGTTTGGAGGTGCTTGAAGCAGAATTCGTTCTTCTGTATTTTCGAGAAAAGTTAGTGTTAAACATTCCTCCGTCAAAAAGAGTGGTTCCATCACTGAATCGTGAGTATTTTGATTGTTTTCCTCTAGTTCCCGGGACCTATGGGGGAGGGGAATTTCCTATTGCTGAGTAGAACGATTGACGTGGCCCTACAAAACCTAAGTCCATCATATTCATAGCAATTATACAGTCAATGAAAGCAGCCACTCTGTTATTTTTATGGGATTTTTCCCAAGCTTTTCGGATGCGTTTGTTACCTCATTAAAGTCTCCACAAATTAACCAAGGAAGATGTATAATGCTAGCCATTTCTTTTAGGTTAGCAAACAAAACATTCTTATAAAGTATGTTATTTTTTGCATAAATAATTGAAATAATCCATGAGGGAGATGATGTACTTACCCTCACTATTTCATGTATTTCTTGTTGGGGAGGACCTCCACGCCTAATGAACCAACAACCTCTACCTCCAACTCCAAACACCCTTGCCCTCATCCCATGCACGCTTCCTCCACCACCATGCATGTTCCAACTAGCTCCCATGCCGCTAGGGAACAACACCATAATACCATACCAAGCTCTACCACACCTACTCAACTACTACCCATTGCAGGAAAATTAAATAGTGGAATCATCAATCCTCCCGCCCATGAACAATTGGAATGGCCAAAACCTAATCCACCTCAGTCCTCCCGAAACTCAGCCCTACAACATGAATGCTCCGGAAATGCTTCAAGCATACCACTCTCTACTCGACAACCATACATTCCAGGAGGAGGAATTGAGAACACTAGGCAACATGTTGCTTCAATCGTCCAACAACACATAACAACAGAACTTCAACTTGCACTCATTCCCACTAAGCAACTTTGCAAACTTGTCGCTCAATCAAGTCCTAAATGCACTACACACACCCATCATAACAACGTGGCTCCACATCATATGCGTAGGTATGAGTTTATTAGTATTGAATTTGAATTTATGTTAACTGTAACTTATTTATTTTCTTTAGCTTTATTAATTTCCTTTTTAAGGCTTCATGCGATGCAGCGACAGATGACTACATTCAAGATCTAAAGACGATGATGGTAAGACAATATAAATTGTTGTGAATTGTTATGTAGTTTTCTATACTAAGTTTCATATTATTATGTAGCCTTCTACTGGAGCTGACAACACCACCGATACATGTTATCTTGCGCCGCATCCAGCTATAAGGAGACGACTTGATGATGATGATCCTGATAGCGTACCCGGGCGGGAGGAGATGCGCCTCATGCCAGCGGCTGCATTGAGACACACCGGATGCGGGACACATTGACATGATGTAAATAATATTTTTGTATACATTAACAATATTATTTAATCGAATATGCGCATTACTTTTTTTAGTTCTCCATTCGTTTGATAGTTTCATAAAATAAAATTTAGTACAACACAAGCACTTAAACTTAACTTCTACTTCAATTAAAATAAAATTTAGTACAACACACAAGGAAAACATTACTACAGTACAAACACAATCACAAACACAAATATAGCAGGCCAACATAATAAAAATACATGAAATATGAAAAATACACTAAACACATACATGCCAATGTTTAGCCCCGGTTGCTATGTATTCTCCGCTCTAACCGCTTAAATCGTTCTTCCAGATGTTCTTTTTCTTCTTCTACCTCTTTCAGTTTCGCCTTCACCTCCGCAAGTTCCAGTTTATATTTTTTTTTTCGATCCTTTTGTGCTTCACAATTCCATTGTGTTTTCCATTTTTCTTCTCCCACCTCCTTCAGGTTCGCCCTCAAGTCTGCAATAATTCTATTGCTTTCTTTTTCATGTTCCTGTTATCTTAAACACATATTATGAAGAAACTGGAGTTGCTCTCTGTAACATTCCTGATAACATGGTTCATCAACCCATTCTTGAAAATCACAAATAGGTTCGCCGGAAACCTTGTAAAACTGGTTCATACAGTGCCAGTAGCGGCGTCCAACTTCACCACCTTCTCAACAATTTTGCATCAAGCATGCTTTTCCACAGTTGCACTTTGGTGGACGAAGAGTTTGAGCCATTTGTGTAATATTTGCTTTTAGTAAAAAAAAAACCTTACATTTAATAAAATATTTGCTTTTAGTAAATTTTGAGCACACAACATAACTACAATGAGCCTGTTATTTATAGGCGAGACAACACCCACATAATGTACTATGTAATGGCGCTATACTTTGCGTGTTAAATATCATGATGTTGACAAGACAACTTTATGTCAGCTGGTCGGCTTTTTCAGTTCGACAAGACAACACACACATAACGGACTATCTAATGGCGCTATACTTTGCGTGTTAAATATCATGATGTTGACAAGACAACTTTATGTCAGCTGGTCGGCTTTTTCAGTTCGACAAGACAACACACACATAACGGACTATCTAATGGCGCTATACTTTGCGTGTTAAATATCATGATGTTGACAACACAACTTTATGTCAGCTGGTCAGCTTTTTCAGTTCGACAAGACAACACACACATAATAAATATACAGATAATTTTATTAAATTAGTATTTAAATAGGTAAAATGGGAAAGTACAAATAATAGTTAACAAGCATAATTTTATTTCATAAATCTTGCAACATAGATATAACAACTAATTATTACAACATCAACTCATGGGTAGTTAGGTACACTAGAAGAACACCCACCACGAGCTTGATTAGTTTTGCCACCCAAACCAGCTGAAGGTTACGACGGTCGTGTCCTGTTTGCAAGTATATACCACATTTGCGGGCATAAACGGTGTCACTAACATCCATTTGGTTCCGTATACGTGTTCTCTTCTGCACTCTGTCTTTTACGCAAATAGGACTTGTTACACACCATGTTAAATTGTTCCGGAGGCCAATAATGCTCAGCACCCACTGGCTGCAACTGACCACTATATGTGTTAAGGTACTTGGAAACACTATATTGTTGATCAACATAGTTGGTTTCCGCATAACCAACACGTTGAAAACACTTGATGGCATGTGAGCAAGGCATGTGGTAGATGGACCATATTCCACAGGAGCATAACCTTACAGATTCATTTACAGTATGTACATTATTACCCCGATTATTATGGATAGCAGTGCGAACTTCAAAAATACCTCTTTCGTTATCATACTGCAAAAATGAATGCCAATGTGCTCGCCGTCTGTATTTCTCAAATCTCTTCATAGGCACTGGCATAAATTCAACACCCTCTCCATCAATTCCGTTGCAGCTGCAGACCGTTGAACAAACCTCTTTGCCATCTGCTTGAATGACATCTGCACCATGGTTGTGATGGGCAATCCTCTTGCCGACTTCAATAACCCGTTGAAGGACTTTGACACGTTTGTAGTAAGAATTCCCATCGTCTTCCACCATCCGCATGCAACGTCCACTTTTCAGGGTCATGTCACATTAACCAACGATAGAATGCCTCGTCTTCTTGCCTGATAGAATCCATATGCCTCCGAAATTTATGCTGTTGGTGGTCTGTTGCTGCCATCCACATCAAATCATGTAGATACTTGTTGGGATGTGCCTTTTGGAAATTGGCCTTAAAGTTCCTCACACAGTAACGGTGGTATGCATAAGGTTCTTGCCATGCAGGCAAGTTCTCCACAGAACTTAATATCCCACCGTGCCGATCAGATATTAGACAAATACCTGAACGCTTTTTGACAATGTGCTCTTTCATGTGGTTCAAAAACAGCGTCCACGTCTCTGTGCTTTCATTGGCACAAACAACAAAAGCTAGAGGAAATATCTGTCCATTACCATCTACTGCCACAACTATCAATAGCTTGATATCGTACTTTCCATAGACATGAGTTCCGTCTATGGATATTACTGGCCGGCAATGCGAAAAACCATTAATTGCTGGCTTAAACGCCCAGAACACGTAATTGAATATGTATTCTGGTGTTCCCGGACTCTGCTCAAGCTTCCATTCAACAACTGTCCCTGGGTTAAAGTGCTGCAGTGCGGCCATGTACTTTGGCAGAGATGCAAATGACTTATCCCAATTACCGTAGACAATTTCAAATGCTCGTTTGCGCCTGAGAAATGCCTTTCTTTTTGTAATGGTATGCCCATATTCCTGGTGGACCGATGTAATGCACTCTTTGATTGTATACCTTATGGATGCTTCGATATGCAGAATAAGTATAAGAGAAATCAAGTCAATATCCAAGTTGAAGTGATTCCCGTTGAATGTGTCCATTTCACATGTTTGGGTGTGAATGTATTTACCCACTTTCCACATACCTGTCTTCTTCTTGGTCGCACGCAACATCCAATTACATGGCCAAAACCACCTGCCGCAAACAACCTTGTATACCATCGGACTTGACTCCCATACCTGCATTTCACGACACTCTTTTACGTTGTGCATTTTTTCAAGCTCTGCTTAAGCGCGTTTTATCAGGAAAAAGCATCCCCTTTGCAAGCACCGTTGGTCTAGACTCATCCCACATTGCTGTCCAGATTTCATCAAAATCCCTTGTTAGAGCTTCCACATCTAGCACGGTTGGAAAGTTATCAATGTAAGGAATCTCCCTTGAATGAAACGACACTTCAGACTCATACACTCTTCGTATAGGGGGTCTCTCTTCAAATCAGGTCCTTCCTCCTCATCTTGCTCATCACCATCCTCACGAAAAAAAGGTGTCTCGTCTCCGGATTCATCGACATTGTTATCGTAATCACTGTTCTGTTCCTCACTTTGTGCATCTGCCAGATCCCGATGTAATACGTCCTTTTCGGTCAATTGAGTGAGTACGGGTGGTTCAACTTGCTCGTTTTCACTGCACAACCAACAAAAATATAAGCTACTGAATTAATAAATGATTTCCATATGGCTATATCACTTCACTTACAAGTCGTAATGTGATGAAATTTCATGATGGACGTTTTCAATTAAGTGATGACTACCGGATGGGCCACTTGTAAAATTCATATCCGGCCGGTACCCCTATTAAATATATGAGCGTTAATACAAATTCAATATGCCAAAAATATACATAATTAACACAAATGAAAATTGAAGTTTACCACTCGTCTTGTGAATTATGGAAAGTAGGGTATAAATTATTTTCTCGCTGCTCATTCGCCGGCGGTGATAAGTTTAAATCAAGGAAAACTCTTTCATCCGGAACATGTCTGGAAAAACTACTCCAGAATAACCACTCGATGACTGGGGATTATCTCTGCTACGCACAACCTCGTTTTTGGAACGTCTTCGACCTTCACGTACATCTTCAACATTGTGATTACAAGAAATTCCCGGCATTCATCCGGAGTCCTTAGAAAATCACTCAAAGTTTCATCATCGTCGATTTTAAACTCTGAGTAAAAAGCAACCCCTTGCAGAGTGACGAAATACGAATATCTTCCGGTTACTTTAAGTATCACTGAACGTTTCTGGAATACGAAATCACCCTCCAACTGAACCTTACTGAAATCTAAAACATGAGACGGATCTTCAATATTCTTCCGGAGCATAGAAACATGAAATACCGAATGCACACTCGACAAGCTGGGTGGCAAAGCAAGCTCATAAGCCACCTCCTCAATCCTCTAAAGCACCTCAAAAGGACCAATGAATCGAGGGCTCAATTTCCCTTTCTTCCCAAATCTCATAACACCCTTCATGGGTAAAACCTTCAACAGAACCTTCTCGCCAACCATGTAGGACACATCTTGAACCTTCCTATCAGCATAACTCTTTTGCCTCGACTGCGCTGTACGAAGCCTCTCCTGAATCACCTTCACCTTCTCCAAAGCATCCTGTACCAAATCAGTCCACAATAGCCTAACCTTACCGGGCTCGAACCAACCAACTGGAGATATGCACCACCTCCCATACAAAGCCTCATATGGAGCCATCTAAATACTCGACTGGTAGCTGTTGTTATAAGCAAACTCTGCAAGCGGTAGGAACTCATCCCATGACCCTCCGAAATCAATAACACAAGCACGCAACATATCCTCCAATATCTGAATAGTACTCTCGGACTGCCTATCCCTCTGAGGATGAAAAGCTCTACTTAACTCAACCTGAGTACCCAACTCTCTCTATACGGCTCTCCAAAACTGCGAAGTAAACTGAGTACCTCTATATGAAATGATGAAAACCGGAGCACAATGCAAACGAACAATCTCCCGGATATAAATCCCTGCCAACCGCTCTGAAGAATAGGTAGTACACACAGGAATGAAGTGTGCGGACTTGGTCAGCCGATCCACAATCACCCAAATAGCATCGAACTTCCTCAAAGTCCGTGGAAGTCCAACAACAAAGTCCATAGTGATTCTCTCCCACTTCTACTCAGGAATATCCATCTGTTGTAGCAAGCCACTCGGTCCTTGATGCTCATATTTCACCTGCTGATAATTGAGACACCGAGCTACAAATCCCAAAATATCTTTCTTCATTCTTCTCTACTAATAGTGCTGCCTCAAATCCTGATACATCTTCGTGGCACCCGGATGAATAGAATATCGCGAGCTATGGGCCTCCTCCAGAATCAACTCCCGAAGCCCATCCACATTGGACATGCAAATCCGGCCCTGCATTCTCAACACCCTATCATCGCCGATGGTCACATCTCTGGCATCATCATGCTGAACTCTATCCTTAAGGACTAGCAAATGTAGATCATCGCATTGGCGCTCTCTGATGCGATCATATAAGGAAGACCGAGATACGACACAAGCCAATACCCGACTGGGCTCCGAAATATCTAATCTCACAAACCGATTGGCCAAGGCCTGAACATCTACTGCAAGAGGCTCTCCCCAACTGGAATATATGCCAAACTCCCTATACTCCCTGCCTTTTGGCTCAAAGCATCGGCCACCACATTGGCCTTTCCCGGATGGTACAATATAGTGATATCATAACCCTTAAGCAACTCCAACCATCTACGCTGCCTCAAATTAAGATCCTTTTGCTTGAACAAATGCTGAAGACTGCGATGATCTGTGAACACCTCACAAGATACACCATACAAGTAATGCCTCCAAATCTTCAATGCATAAACTATGGCAGCCAACTCCAAATCATGAATGGGGTAGTTCATCTCATGGGGCTTCAACTGACGAGAAGCATAAGCTATAACTCTACCCTCTTGCATTAACACACAACCAATTCCAACTCTCAAAGCATCACAATACACGGTATATGAACCTGAAGCTGATGGCAAAACCAACACTGGAGCTGTGGTCAAAGCTGTCTTGAGCTTCTGAAAGCTCTCCTCATACTCGTCCGACTATACAAATGTAGCACCCTTCTGAGTCAACTTGGTCAAGGGCAATGCGATAGATGAGAATCCCTGAACAAACCAGCGATAATAGCCTGCCAAACCAAGAAAACTATGAATCTCTATGGCTGAGGACGGTCTAGGCCAACTCTGAACCGCCTCTATCTTCTTCGGATCAACCTGAATACCCTCGCTGGACACCACGTGCCCCAAGAAAGCCACTAAACCAAGCCAAAACTCACACTTGGAGAAGTTTGCATAAAGCTTCTCCTCCCACAATCTCTGCAATACAACTCTCAAATGCTCCGCGTACTCCTCCTGACTACGCGAATACACCAGAATATCATCAATGAAGACTATGACAAGTGAATCGAGATAAGGCCGGAAGGCGCTGTTCATCAAATGCATGAACGCTGCTGGGGCATTGGTCAGCCCAAAAGACATCACCAAGAACTCATAATGACCATATCGGGTCCTGAAAGTCATCTTAAGAATATCCGAGTCCTTGATCTTCAACTGGTGATAACCTGGACGGAGATCAATCTTGGAGAACACCCTCACTCCCTGAAGCTGGTCAAATAAATCATCAATGCATGACAAAGGATACTTATTCTTAATTGTTACCTTGTTCAATTGCCTATAATCAATGCACATTCTTATTGTGCCATCCTTCTTCTTCACAAACAAAACCTGCGCACCCCAAGGTGACACACTAGGCCGAATGAACCCCTTATCTAGGAGCTCCTGAAGTTGCTCCTTCAATTCCTTCAACTTGGCTGGTACCATACGATACGACAGAATAAAAATGGGCTGACTGCCCGGCACCAGGTCAATACCAAAATCAATATCCCTATCCAGTGGCATGCCCAGCAGGTCTGTAGGAAACACATCGGGAAAATCACTCACAACTAGAACAGAATCAATACTAGGAGTCTCAGCCCCGACATCCCTCACAAACGCTAGGTATGAAAGACAACCCTTCCTAACCATACGCTGGGTTCTAAATAAGAGATCACTCTACTAGGAATATAATCAGTCACACATCGCCACTCGATCCGTGGCACACCCGGCATAGACAATGTGACTGTCTTAGCATAACAATCCAGAATACCACGACACGGAGATAACCAATCCATGCCCGAAATGACATCAAAATCCACTATGCTCAATAGTAATAAATCCACTCGGGCCTCCAGACCCCCAACAATCACCACACACGACTGGTACACACGGTCTACAACAACAGTATCGCCCACCGGGGTAGATACATGAACATGTAAAGCAAGAAACTCACGGGGCATACCCAAATAACGAGCAAAATATGATGACACATAAGAAAAGGTGGAACCAGGATCAAATAATACAGAGGCATCTCTGTGGCAGACTGAAACAATACCTGTGATAGCAGCATCTGAAGCAATAACATCAGGTCTACTTGGGAATGCATAGAAACAGGCCTGACTGCCCTCTAATCGACCTCCCCCTCTGGGGCAACCCCTGGCTAACTGACCTCCACCCATAGCTGGCTGAGCGGGTGGTGGTGAAGAAACTGGTGCTAAAGCCAAAGACTGACCCCTCTGCTGGGACAAACTAGCAACACGACGAGCACACTGCCTCCATATGTGGCCCATCTCGCCACACTCATAACAACACCCAGGTGCTGGAGAAGGGGACTAAAGGGAACCCCTCGCACCGGAGTGACTAGCTGATGCACTTGGCATAGAAGAACCCTGAACCGATGGGGCACGAGATGAACTCTAAGCTAAAAGGGCGCTGAGTGCGGACTGGCCCTGCTGAGATCTATGATAACCATGACCCGAAGATGCCCCCCGATAACCTGAGTGAGCTGACTGAGCAGGCCTGAATGAACGACCTCTACTGTGCTGGAACTGGCCCCTTGAAGGAGCACCACTATAGTTGCCAGATCCTCGAGGCCTCTTGGCCTCCCACGCCTCTCGCTCCTGACGGTGAACAGTCTCAATCTTACGGGCGATATCAACAACCTCCTTAAAGGTAGCACCAGTCACCCTCTCTCTGGTCATAAGATACGGAGGTGGAAAGTAATACCATCAACAAATCTCCTGATCCTCTCTCGATCTATCCGAACCATCCAGATGGCATGATGAGCCAACTCAAAAAACCTCAACTCATACTATGACACAGTTATATTCCCCTGTCGCAACCACTCAAACTGTCTACGCAAGTCCGCTCTGTGGGACTGCGGCACATACTTCTCCAGGAAGAAAACGGAGAACTGCTGCCAAGTAAGGGGCGCTGCACCAACATGCCTACGCCTCTCAAAATCCTCCTACCAAGTAAAAGCAGCTCCTGAAAACTGATAGGTGGTAAAAGCGACCCCGCTGGTCTCCAGAATACCGGTAGTATGAAACGTCCTCTAACACTTATCCAAAAAGCGCTGGGCATCCTCGCCCTCTACGCCACTGAAGGTCGGAGGCTGTAATCTACCAAACCTCTCCAATCTACGCTGCTCATCCTCCGGCATGACAGGAACCACATAGTCCTGAGCAGCTGTGACCGGCTGGGCTTGATGCCCTCCCGGTGTCTGAAGTCCCTGCACTAGCTGCTCAATGTGCGAGCGGCGGGAGTCTGATTGCCTCCCCCGGCTTGTGAAGTAGTTGTGGCTGAAACCGCCTAAGACAAGCTAGTGCAAAGTGATAAGATCTGTGCCAAGGCCTCCTGAAGACCCGGAATCATGATGAGCACAGCTGGTGCCTGAACTGGTGCTGCTGGAGCATCCATAGCTGGAGCCTGATCCTAAGCTGGGGCAGCTGGTGGATCAACAGGTACTGCCCTCGCTGATCTGCCTCTGCCACGACCACGATCGCATCCCCGGCCTCTGGTGGTCTCAGCTGGTGGCACTAGTGGTCGTCCACCCCGCCTGGTAGCGCGTGCCCTCACCATCTGTGAGAGAATGGAATAACAAAAGTTTAGTACTCGGATCAACAAGTTCGCACGACAAGAATTTCAAGAATGTGAAGTTTTCCTAAAGGTTCTACATCATCTCGAGGATAAATACAGACATCTCCGTACCGATCCACGAGACTCTACTAAACCTGCTCATGACTCATGAGACCTATGTAACCTAGGCTCTGATACCAACTTGTCACGACCCTAACCCCGAACCCGGTTGTGATGGCGCTTCCCGTGAAGACAAGGCCAGCCAATTCAACCCAAATCAACTTTTAAAGCAGTTAATCAACATAAAAATTGTCTAAACATGATTTAAATAATACTAAATAGCGGAAATATCGATAACAATGCGAAAAGTCCAACCCGACACAACCCTAACCGGGGTGTCACAAGTCACAAGCATCTCTAAACCATAATACTAGTCTGCTAAAGTCTTAAACTACTATAAGTATTTGAAAGGAAACAGAAATGATAGAGAAGTAGATACACGGGGTTGCGGACGTCAACAACTACCTCGTAGTCTCCGAAAACCACCTGGAACTGAAGGAATCAGCACTCAGGAGCGGTACTAGCTACGTCTGAATCTGCACACAGAGTGTAGGGAGTAAAGTGAGTATTCTAACTCAGTGAGTAATAAATGTAAATAACGACTGAAAGTAAGAAAACACGTAAAACATAAGGCATTCTATACTGAAGCAGTAAAAAATCACTTAAGACAATAAAAAAAGTGAAGAGTCAAGTAAAATCCCTTTTCAACAAGTAAAACAAGTAATTGACAGGTAAGTAAACAAATAGAAGTTTGCCCCTCGGACATAGTATCAACGAATCCGCCCCTCGGGCAATATCTCAGAATAGTACTTGCCCCTCGGGCTCAATCTCAGAACAATATCAGCCCCTCGGGCTCAATCTCACATCACAATGGGTACCATGCTCATGGGGGGTGTACAGACTCCGGGAGGGGCCCCTTATAGCCCAAGCGCAATATCAAGCCATCTTGTGGCATCAAATCTAGGCCCTCGTCCTCATATCAATCAAGCCACCTCATGGCATATTTATTTAGCTCAGGCCCTCGGCCTCATATCTGTATCAATGTATCCTCACAACTA
This sequence comes from Nicotiana tabacum, assembly GCF_000715075.1. Lineage (NCBI taxonomy): Eukaryota > Viridiplantae > Streptophyta > Magnoliopsida > Solanales > Solanaceae > Nicotiana > Nicotiana tabacum. Next base: position 33,574,163 of record NC_134090.1, on the reverse strand, counting down.
TGCCCTCAGCCTTACTCAGTCCAAAAATCATAACAAGCCTATTGTGCAATAGTAAAACAGTATTTCTCACCCTAAAACATCATTTAAAAATATCATTTAAGTCTCAAAACTGAGTAAAGATGACTGAATAGTAAAACAATGGAAAATAACATGACTGAGTTCAAGTAATAAGTCGAAACAATGAGGAAATAGTAATAAAAATCCACGAAGGGTTCAAATAGTTGGCACAAAGCCCAAATATGGCAATCATCCCAAATCATGATGATAGCAAATAAGTTTCTGTCAAATACGTGGTTAAATCATCAATCCGGATGGACCAAGTCACAATCCCCAATAGTACACGACCCCACGCTCGTTATCGAGCGTGTGTATCAGCTCAATATAGCACTACCATGTGCAAATCCGGGGGTTCAAACCCTCAAAGCATCATTTACAATCATTACTCACCGTGAACCGGCTAAATCTCTAGCTCACGATGCCTTTTCCCCTCAAATTGGCCTCCACGCGCGTCGAATCTATCCAAAATCAGAACAATACGTCACAATATTCTAAGGGAACAAAGCCCAAGTGAGAACAATCAACAAAGGGCACAATTCCCGAAATTACCAAAACCCGAGCCCCGGGCCCACATCTCAAAATCAGGTAAAAATTATATTTTCAGAATTCTCATACCTTCACGAGTCTAACCATACCAAAATTATCCAATTCCGGTGCCATTTGGTCCTTCAAATCATCATTTTATATTTTTGAAAGATTCCACAACGTTTTTCCCCAAATTCCGTCCCAAATCACGAATTAAATGATGCATTCATTGATAGATTCATGTATTCTAGCCAAATCTGAGTTAGAATCACTTACCCCGATGAATTTCTTGAAAAACCTTCGAAAAATCGCCAATATCAGAGCTCTCTAGGTTAAAATATTAAATAAAACCCAAAACCTCGTATTTATAGAGTACCCCACAAATTTCCACCTCTGCGGACCGAACAAAAACGACCGCGATCTGCACAAAAATGACTGCGGCCGCACAGGTTTTCATCTGCAGTGATAGGTTCTAGTATTTTGGCCATAACTTTCGCTACATATGTCCAACTTGCAATATCGTTACCTTTTTGAAAATTAGACACGAAGGGCTACAACTTTTGTTTTTGAATCCTCTTAAAATTTCTTGTAGATCAAAAGATATGAGCTTCTGAAATAGGACCAATGAAATATCCCCCCACTGGCCGCACTACATTTTGTGTAGTCCGCACAGCACCTACCGCAGCCGCACTTCATTTTGTGCGGTCCACACAACACCTACCGAGGCCGCACTTCATTTTGTGCGGACCGCGTTGGTGTTTTCGAGGCCTGCAACCCTTCTACCCAGAACGCCCGGAACTTCAAACCAATTGTACCATCACATCCCATGACATCGTTCAAAATTTCGGAACGCTCACAACAACATCAAATCACCAATTTAACATAGGATTCAAGCCTAAAAATTTCAAGAACTCTTAAATTATGCTTTCGATCAAAAAGTCTATCAAATCTCGTCCGAATGACCTGAAATTTTGCACACACATCCCAAATGACACAACGAAGCTACTGCAACTCTCTGAATTCCATTCCGACCCTTATATCAAAATCTCGCCTATCAACCGGAAATTGCCAAAATATCAATTTCGCCAATTTAAGCCTAAATCTTCCCTACAACTCCAAAACCCATTCCGATCGCGCTCCTAAGTCACAAATCACCTCCCAAAGCTTACCGAACCATCGAAACTCACTTCCGAGCCTTCTAACACATAAGTCAACATCCGGTTGACTTTTCCAATATAAGCCTTCTTAAAAGAGACTAAGTGTCTCAAACTTCACCAAACTCATTCCGGACTCAATCCGACCAACCCGATACCACAAAAACATGGATAACAAAGCATAAAAAAGTTGAAATGGGAGAAACGGAGCGGTAACTCATGAGACGACTGGTCGGGTCGTCACAATAACATAAGGGAAGAAAGACCTGCACCACAAGCATTGAGTGGAGATGATGTGCTTGCACAACTAAATACATCCTTACAAGGATCCATGGGTGATGACACAAGAAAAAGAAAATGAGATACGGAAAGACGTGACAACTGGAAGAAGAAAAGAATACTCTTTGAACTCCCATATTGGAGGATTGTATTGTTGAGACATAATTTGGATGTAATGTATTTGGAATTTTTTTTAGTGAAAGCGTGATAGGAACGTTGTTGGATATTGATGGAAAAACAAAGGACACATTGCAATCTCGATTGGACATACAAGAGATGAGAATCAAAAAGCCTCTTCATCCAATAAAAAGTGGGGATAAGTACATACTTCCTCCTGCTAGTTATACAATATCTAAAACTAAGAAGATTAAATTCTGTCAACTCATCAAAAATGTCAAGTTTCCTGATGCTTATGCTTCTAACATTAGTCGTTGTGTCAATGTTAAGGAAGCTAGACTTTTTGGACTCAAAAGTCACGATAGCCATGTTCTTTTCCAGCGTATCTTTCCACTTATCATCAAAGGGATTTTGCCAAAGGATGCATATGATCCGTTAATTGAATTGTCATTATTCTTTAGTGATTTGTGCGCTAAGGAGTTACATATGGATAAGTTAGATAAAATAGATAAAAGTATATAGGTGACAATATGCAAACTAGAACGTATATTCCTACCATCCTTCTTTGATGTTATGGTTCATTTGGCAATCCATTTAGAAAAAGAGGCAAAGGAGGGTGGTCCTGTTCAATTTCGATAGATGTATTTCATCGAGAGGTTAGATTTTTACAACTCGAAACTAATATATCTTTACTTAACAGAATGTTGCGCACATTAAAAGGTTATGTACGCAACATGGCTCGCCCAGAAGGGTCAATTGCTGAGGGCTATCTTGCAGAGGAATGCATGGCATTCTGTTCCAAATATTTGACTGATATGGAGACAAAGGAAAATCGCTCAGATAGGAATTCTAACTCTTCCAACATGGATCCTAATGGCTTATCTGTATTCAACTGCCGTGGTAAGCCATTTGGAGGAGGTGATTGGACAAAATTGAATGATCTTGAAATCAAGCAAGCGCATTTTTACATCCTCAAAAATTGTGCGGAAATTGACCCTTTTATTGAGTAAAAAACTTTTCACTTAGTTTACATTCTTTTCTTCTTATGAATTCTTTCAATGACTATCTTGTAATGTTTTTATTTTATTTTAATTTTCACCATCTATAGGGAACATTTATAAATAGGGATAATTTCACATAAGTACACTTGGGGAAAGCACTTTTCAGCTGCCTAACCCACAAATACAGTTTTCATGCGGTAGTCCACAAATAATTTTCAGCCGCCTAACCCACAACTTCATCAACTACACCCAACACGCCTAGATCAAATTTCACTTTTTTCTTTCATTTTTATCTTTACCCTTTCTCCATTTTCATTCTTATTTATTTTTTACTTCCCTCTGTATAGTACTTCCTAAACTTCACAATATCAAGAAGTTAAAGTAAAAAATAAAAATATATTCATTCTTAGAGTCTATAATTTTATTTTTATATTTTTTTGCAAAATTTAAAGTTTTGTAAGGGAAATTCTTATTTCACTGGAAAAAATAAAAATTTACATTATTAAACACCTTATATACATTGTTATACACACAAATATACATGGTTATAATTATGTATAATCTTGTATACTTGTGTATAATCATGTATAATTCTGTATAACTATGAGAATACCCACAAATATACATGATTATACAACGTATATATATGTATATACAACATATACATCATTATTCCTCCCTTTAGAAGTTATTTAAAGTGAGAAGAAGAAGAAGGAGAAGAACAAGCAAAATTACCACAAAAAAAAGGAGATTTCATAACTTAGAAGAACAAGAACTTATTCTATTGAGCCGCTGTGTAAAAACCAAGAAGAACAAGTGAAGGGATCTGAGTATGTCCATGGACAAGAAAAATCGTAAATCCAAAACCAAAAGCAAGCGGAGAAAACCCAAGTTTTCTCCTAAAAAATCTCAACCGTCAGATCATATGCCGGTAACGTCCACCGCTAGCACTCATGATCATCAGAATTCTCAATAGCTCAATCTCTTTCCTTTGCACCCAGAAAATTTAGTCGACGACAAAGACAGTGGGGTTGGGAGCAAGAGACTGAAAATGAATGAGCAAGAGATTGAAAATGAAAGAGAAAGTGGGATGGGGAGAAAGTCTGAAAGAGAATTTGGGAATCGAAAAATTTCCTCTGCATAAAGAAAAAGAGTGGGGGCGGCGATAGCTAATCAGTGAAAAAAAAATTTCAACAATATAGAACTGGGTCATACCGGGTAAGAAGGAAAAATATGGGCGGTATTTTGTGAGGATAGTGGGTCAAGTGACATAGAGTATAATTTCTTCTTAGAAATATTAACAAAGGAGAATAATAGAAATGTTTCCAAGAGGCACAAGGAGGAATTTCCTTTATGGTTTCAGAAAAAGATAACTTATATAATTCAATGTTGGTTGATATTTTTTTAGGACAATTCATAAATTTTATTTTTAAGTAGTATTAATATTTGTGTGTTTGTAATTAATAGGTGCCACAATTAAAACATAACGGTGACAGTCGAATTACTGATCAGTTGCTAGTTTTGGCAAGAGGTCCAGATTTACGAGTTGAATGCCATAATGGATATGTTTTGAATGGTTTTAGGTTTCGAACAATGGCATCTGAGAAATTTTTAAAAACTCAAAATAGTGGTGTAGTTGTGAAGAGTGATGAATATACAGAAAATGCTGATTATTATGGAAAGATAAGAAGAATATTAGAAATCCAATATTTGAAAAACAATTCAGTGATATTGTTCCAATGTGACTGGTTTGAAGTTCCGCCGCATGGTCGAAGTCAAAGTAGAGGTAACCAAAGGGATGAATATGGATTCATATGTGTGGATGTGACACGACTTCATTACACAAACGATCCATTTATTCTAGGATCACAAGCTCAATCTGTGTATTATGTTAAACATGATCAAAATGAGAATTGGAACGCAGTGGTAAGGGTAAGACCACGAAACTTGTATGATCTACCCGAGCAAGATGATGAAACAAAACCTTATCAATTAATTGACCTGGTTGAAAGGGAAGAGCAAAATCTTCAGGTAGAATCAGACACTGATATGATTAGAATACAAAGAGAAGATATTGATGGATTGAGTGTTGAAGCACCTTCTCTCAATAATGAGGAAGAAATAGACTTAGAAGTTGTAGATGAATCGGATCATGGAGATAGTGATGACTCAACAGATGAAGAATATTTATTTGAGGATGAACATGATGAAAATGAGGATGATGATTGGCTGTGAGGATGAATGTGATTTTTCACCACCTTGTCCAAATGGTTAATTTTTCCTTTCCGCTTCTCTTTTTATTTCTTTATAATGTTTGTTACTATTTAACTTCATTTAATATTTAGAATGGTTAGCTTCATCCCATGCCAAATACTGAGTCAAAATATATCTAAATACATGATTTTATATCTAACAATCGTTATTTATTCACTATATTTGTTTTATTTTTACTTAAATAGTCTGTTTGGGCATACACCTTAATCTATAGTTATGTTTTTGAATAAATTATTTTCTGATTGACAATATGTGCAATGTTCTGCCTTCACTTCTACTTTCAACTAGTTCTAGTATAATTCTTTTTATTATGTCTTGCAGACTATCATGATAACAAATGCGCATGTTTCTGCTAGTGTTGAATCTGCTGGAGTAATTTCAAACCCACAACCACGTGTGATGATTCATTTAGTAAAAAGTAGCTTTGAGAAATATCATGCTTGTATAACTTAGTAGAAACAGACTTTCTATGCCTTCAAATTTGGTAATAAATTCTTATAAAGAGTAGGATTTAATTATTTGAGTAATTGATTTGTTTTTAGTCACTTTGAGTGAAGTATGATAATAATATATACTTTAAATCATAAGTTTTTTTTTGAACTACTAATCTTTTAAATTTTCTCATGCATTTCAAGTAGAAGATACAGTAGGTTGTTAGTTGCTATTTATTGTATAAACATTCATTTTGTAGAGGAAAAGAAATTGTTCTCCATCTATTTGTGGATTAGAGATCACATCTTTATATTATTTGTAAATTGTAATTACTTTGGAAGTTGAAGTTTGTAAGGAATTCATATGAAATATACCATGCCTAAGGTCGATGCATCTAATTCCTTTCTGTAGAGTATTTTTCTCAGTGATGAATTGATGTTGAAGTTTTTTGGAGTCTTTTATTTTAATATTCTTATGTAGTGCTGAAGGACAAATGAGAAAAGGAAGGGCGAAGACTAGAGGGTTTTCAATCCAAAAGAAACACAAAAATAATCCCAATGGAAAGCTGGAGGCGATTATCCCACCCGATCGAACAGTAGCATGATCTTGGAGCTAATAATTTTGTTACCGAGCTTTCAGTTACAGTTAATCAGAATGCTAAGCATGATGTCAAAACTTGGAAGAAAGTTTTTGATCTAGCAAAAGAAAGGATTGTTGCTCATATGCTGGTAATTCTCTTTGTATATCTTAAGTTCATAGTTTTTTGTTCTTGAATGAGTAGTATTCAACCAAATGGCATATTTAGTAACATTTGCCCATTATAGTAGTAGTATGTATAAAGAACAGTAGGCATATTTTAATCTGATGGTTCCAGCTTTGAAATCCTTTATTATAGGTTTCACATACAAATCTATTTGGTTGCTAGTAGTCTTAGGTGACAAAGCTATCACTTCTAATTTTTTGATTTGAGTGCAGGACGCCTTTGAAATTCCAGACACGCAACACACTAGGGATACTATCCTTTATACAGCTAATAATTTGTATCGATATCGTCGTAGTAAGCTTCATGATCATTTCAAGAAATTTTCTACAAAGGAGGAACGATTGCAGAACGTACCAGAAGATGTTACTGAAGTTGAATGAAAATTCTTGGTGGACTATTTCGACTCTGATCCTTTCAAGGTAATTAAATGAAATATGCATAGCTAAAAGAATTCTGAAAAATGTCTACGTCAACTAGGGAAGTTACAAAAAACTAAGAAAGCAACCTATGAAATGCAACTTAAATTCTCATGACCAGATCCAAAGTCTTGTTTATTTCTTATTTTACTTTTTATACTTGAATTATAGGATATATCATTAATTCATATTCAATGCAGAGAATGAGTGCTGGAAACAAAATAAACAAAGCAAAACAAGGAATCAATCATAATTGCGATAGAAAATTCTTCGGGGCAATCTCTTTTGAAGAGGTGAGCTATGTCTTATTTAATGAATTTAGTAATTCTTTCTTTCAATAACATAATTTTATTTAATTTTTTAGAGAGATGCAATCACCGGAAAAGCGCCAAACTTTCAGAAACTTTGGAAGAAAACTCACATGAAAAATGGTCATTGGGCCAACGATGCCGCTGTTGAATTGAATGTATTTACAAAACTCTAATCTTTAATCCTATGATATGAGTTTATTGAAACAAATATTGAAAGCTAAAGCTTGTATGTCCTGTTTGTAGGATAAAGTGAATGGATTGGTTGCAGAGCAAATTCAAGAAACAGAAAAGGGTACTGATGATATGGACCCTATTGTTAATGCATCCTTTATGAAAATTATTGGAGAAAAGTCAGGCTATTACCGTGGGCAAGGATCGGGACTTAAGCTAACAAATAAGCGATCCATGCAAGGGCTTCAAGAGCAACTGCAAGCATAAAAAAAAGAGGTGGAAGAAGAACGTCATAAACGAGAGTGTAGAATCTAAACCTAAAGAAGTGCAAGAACAATTTGAGGAGGAGCGGAAAAATCTAGAAGTCATGAAAGCTCATGTAGGAGTCATGGAAGCCCGTGTAGGACGTGAGCAGAAAATATTAAAAGAAGGCACGGTGGGACTTGCATCCCTTATACAAAGTTCCCAAGTATTAGTATAAGCACTAAAGTTTCTGTAGGTTCTTTATGAAGACCAAATAGTTATTTTATAAATCTTTTGAGCTAAATCAGAAGTTGTAGCATGTAACAATGATTCACGTGTTATATCTTTGAACATTTCTAATGTTCCTCTGTTTGGTATCATTCCACCTAAAATTGGTCTTTTAGACAAACTTGAAAACCTTATTATGTTTGGAGATAACTTAATTTGTACACACCCTTTAGATATATCCAAGTTGTCTTCTATCAAATACGTTAATCTTTCGAATAACAGTTTTAATCTCACATTGAAAGTTCACTATGGTTGGGTTTAGAGGGTAACTCACTTACTGGAAAAATGCCAAAGAGTTTGGCTTGGCATCCAAATCTTGAACTTAGGTTAGGTTATTTTAATAGTTATGAAGGTGGAATTCCACCTAATGCTGTAATCTGGGCCGGGACCGGGCCTAAATGGGCCAAACGGGCCGGGCTTAACGGGCCTGGGCTTAGCGGGTCTGGGCTCTGGCGGTCCCGGGCCTCACGGGACCGGGCTTCGTGGGCTCAACGGGTGGAATCAGCCCGTGACGGGCCTAAGCCCATATGGTCCTGGGTTAAACGGGCCGGGCTCGTGGGCTTAGCAGGCCTAACGAGCTTTTCTATTTTCGGGTTTTTTTTTTTTAATTTTTTTTGTTTAAGTCAATTTCTTGTAAACCATATCATGGGTATATAAAAAATATATATGTAGTATATATGTAGAAATCTAATTATTAAAGTGCTTGACGAAAAAGTAAAATAACAAAACAATAGTAAAACTAAATTGTCATGCATAATAAATTAATAAGAAAGTACAACATGAAGCATAAATACGTCTAATAATTTTAAAATAACACAAATTGTTGAAAAATCTTAAAGACGAATTTGCGGATAAATACCATCAACACAATACGTTATATGCCTCCTTAAAATGCCTGTGGTACACCCTGAACGAAAATTTAAGACCCTTCCACAGTTCTTGCACTTTAATATTTGGCCTTCTTCATTTTCTTCAAGCACTTCATAGTAGTGCGAAACAAAAAGCGCACTCTTTCCGAATGAGGCATGATGTAACTTGAAAATTAAGATTGAGACTTGAAGTCTTGAAAATTGGAGATTGAGAGAAATTTAGATTGAGAAATGAGTATTGAGTATTGAAATGAAGAAGAGGGAGGGGGGTATTTATAGTGTTAGAGAAGGTTAGTTTTGTAAATTAAAAAAAATGGCTATTTGTGCAATATGGCCGTTGGTGGTCATTGGGGGTGGAGCCCTCATTTTGAATTTTAAAAATTCTTATTTTGTAGTATATATAGTATACTAGTATAGTATACTATATATAGTATGTTATGTATATATATTTCCAAATATAATTTCTTATAATGTTTTGTAGTATATATATATATATATATATAGTATGTTATGTTATGTATATATATTACCTTATATATTTTCTTGTAGTATATATTGTATGTTATGTATATATATTCCCTTATATATTTTCTTGTAGTATATATTATATGTTATGTATATATATTCCCTTATATATTTTCTTGTAGTATATATATTACCTTATATATTTTCTTGTAGTATATATTGTATGTTATGTATATATATTATAGCTTATAAATAATTGCAAGTTAAAGACAAAAAAATATTGCAAAAAGATATTCAAGGGCATGTCTTATAATTTTTATTACCAAAAATGGCATATCTTTCTTAGTCTTCCTCCCCCCAATGGAATGAGCACAACAAGGTACTAATACCACCATTAAAAGGGAAAAAACTAAAAGAAGATGTGCCAAAGTACAAGTTACACCATAATCTACATTGTATCTCTAACAAATCTCATAAATCCTTCAAGGTTCGGAGGAGGTTGCGTTGGTGGTGGTGGAAAAGAAGCTTGTTCATCACCACTTCCGGGCGAAGCAGCATCCTCCGCAAGTTCCGCCATCATTTCTTCATAAGCTTCATCTATCGCCGGTTGTGATTCCGCAATTCCAAAGTTTCTTCTTTCCGAGCGGATCCAATCTCTGAACAGTACAGATTTTTCCAAGCTCTCCCTCATAGACGCTCTATGATCACCTATTTGAAGTCTTGCTTGACTGAAAGCGCTCTCTGATGCAACAGTTGAAGCTTGAATAGATAAAATATCCCAAGCCATCCTTGCAAGAACCGAAAAATGTTTTTCCCTTGCCTTCCACCATTCCAAAAGATCAAAAGTGCCGTCTGGATTCTCCTTTTCAAGTCCCCGTGACAAATAAACTTGAAGCTCATTTAGATGTGAAGTTTCATCATAATTATCACCTTGAGAACCCCTGAACTCCGTCCAGGATTTAAGTGCTTTTAAGCCCGCAGCTCTTTTAGACGATTGTGAACTAGACGAAGTAGGGGTTGGAACATTTGGCCTAGCATGCTCTAAGGCAAGTTGATAATCATTATAAATTGTTTGAGCATTAATTTTAACTGAGGCTTTTGCATCTGCAAGTGTAGCAAATTCCTCATTTGAAAGATCTAAAGCCTTATAAATATTTGAGTACCAAAAATGAGGACCTCCTAATTTCATTGTAGGATTTAACATTGCAGCAACACCATAAATAGGAGGGATAGGGAAAAAATATTTTTTAAACTTTTCTTTCATTGCATTTATAGCAAGTTGATAAATTTCTCCACCCTCCGAAAATTCAACAAACAAATCACATAGTGCTGCAATATAAACTAAACAGTTTGAAATAGTAGGATAATATTGCCCAGAAAATGCATTTGTAGCAATTTGAAAATGTTCTAAAAAATTTATAAGAATTTTAACATTCGTCCAATCTTGAGTAGTAAGCATTTCATCATCATCCTCACCACCTACCCGAGCATTAAACGATGCATTAATTGGGTTTCTATATTCATATGCAACTACTAAACTTTCGTACATACAATTCCATCTAGTCGGGCAAGCTTTAGGAACCTTTCTTTCTCTAAGGCCATATTCATCACATTTTTTAAAATAATCTCTAAGTCTACTTCTACAGTTTGAATAAAAAAGCCAATTAAGAGCCATTCTAACCTTTTCAATTTCTAAATTTAAAATTTGCATACCATCACCGATAATTAAATGATAAATATGACAAATACATCTAACATGGAATATATTCCTAAATGCAGGATATAGTGTTGTTGTAAGTATGCCTATAGCACTAGTGTTACTAGAAGCATTATCCATAGAAATTGCCATTATTTTATCTCTAAAGCAAAAATATCTACAAATATCTGCAACAGTGTTAGCTATAAACTTAATTGTGTGACGTGAATTAATTATTCTATACGCAATAATGCGTTTTTGCATTGTCCACTCCTCATCTATCCAATGACTTGTAACAGTTAGATAATCACAATCATTACCACTTCTACCAATATCAGTAGTAATAGAAATTTGATTAGTTATATGAGTAAATAAATACCGCAAATATTGTTCATATTCATGTTTATATTTATAAATATCGCTCTTAACTGTTGCGCGAGGCCAACCTTTATAAGTAGGATTAAAAACTCTTCTAATATAATGCACCCAATTAGGATTAGAAGGAAAAGAATAGGGTAAGCACATAACGGTAACCATCTTTGCTAATTCTTCACGATCTCTATTTGGATCGTAATATAAAATACCTCCGGTCACAGTGTTAATTCCTGGTTGAACTAGATTTGAACCTGTACTAGGGCTATCCGCACAATCTACACGTGTCCCCTCTAGCTGCGCTTTCATTTGTAAATATCTAACTTTATCTCTAGGGTGTATTTTTATGTGCCTAGTCAAACTACCCGTGCCGCAACGGTCTCCAGTATATTTATGCGCCAGTAATTTTCCACATGTTTTACACTTAGCCTTATTTTGTTCTCTTACTTGAGTAAAAAAATTCCAAACTAATGATGTTTCTAGGCGTTTAGGAGGTTGTCTATTAAAATTAGGGGTTTCTACAGGTGGGTCGGGCGGTACATCAGTTGGGTTATTAAAAGGACTAGTAGGTGTATCATCTAAATCCGATTGGGTTTCATCTTCATCCTCATTTTCAAAGATAGTTTCATTAGGATAAAGAGCATTCATAGTTTCATCATCTAAATTTTCACCTGGTGCAACATTATGGCAAAATTGACTATCGGAAAATTGAAAACAAGGGTTATCACTATCAAGAATAATAGGAGCAGGAGGACGTCTACCAGGTCAGGGTCGGGGAGCCGGGGGAAGGGTAGTAGGTTGGCCACTACTTTCACCAGTTTTAGCTTTTCTCTTACCACCAAATATTTTTATCAAAGATGTCATATTAATTACAATTATGCAAACTAAAACACACAAAAATATATTCTTAAAACTTAAGAGTCGAAACGAGTTTACCGAATTGCCGAATTCTTGAAAATTGAAAATCGTTGAAGACTTGAATACTTCAATTCACCAACTTCACAATTTTTCACGAAATTTCAACAATAAAATAAGCAATTATAGTAGAGAGCTTGAGAGAGATTGATGAATTGGTGAGTAAAAATGAAAGAATGAGGGGTATTTATAATTGAGAATTGGAAAAAAGTGTAATTATATAAAGTTTGGGGTTAAAATAAAGTTTGGGGGACAAATGACTATTTTTGAAAGTTCCAAACGGTCAAAATTGCAGTCCAACGGCTACTTTTTAAATTTTTGACCGTTGCTATTTTTTTAAAAAAAAAATTTAATTAAAGTAGCCGTTAGAGGCCCGTTAGGCCCGGTAAGACCGGCCCAGGCCCGCCAGCCGGTCCCGGGCTCGTGGGCTATTTTATGTGACCCGGCTCGCCTCGGGCTTTTTGCACCATTAAGGACCGGCACACCAGGACTAGCCCGCCAGGCCCGTTTAGCCTGTTAGGACCGCGGGCCCGGTCCCGGTCCCAGCCCGGCCCACCATACAACACTAATTCCACCTGAGTTTGGTTATATTAGTACCCTTAAGCTGCAAAGATTCTTTAAGTTTGTTAATTAACCTATTAATTACACTTGCAGTACTCAGTGCTTTTCAATAATTCTTTGATATTGTTCTGTAAAATGAAACTTGTCAGTCTTTTTGATATTACAAAATATTTTCATCCTTGATACTATCATGTTTAAGATCTTTATTTGTGTCCTATTTAACATACTCGATTTCCTGCTACACTTTTCAATATTATTATAAATTTAAGTGGTTCAGATGAGGCAAGTCCACCTAATTCATGTAAAAGTAAATTTCTTATCACGCCTGACATAAGTAGATACATCTTAGAAGGAACAAGAGCACGGGAAAGAATTGTGTTAATTCATGAATGCATGTACTTCAATAACCATCTTTCATCCTAAGTAATTATTTGATATATTTCACCTACACTCTGGAAAAATATATATCACAATATCTGGAAAACTCCACCCCACATGATCTTTACTGTTTCATATTCAGAAAACGAATTTAATGGCATCGAAGATTAGAGTACACAATTATTTATTTATGATCAGCCCAAACCAGAAGTACGAACCAAAGGGAAATTAAAAGAGGAGCAATAAATTGAAGAATTAAAAGGAAACGTTAACCAATTAGTAAGCAAATCCAATTATATCTTTGTACGAGTAACTAACTTGTTAAATAGTGAAGCATTTAGTTGGAGCCCTACTTATTGTTATAGGGATCAAGTCCTATATATGCATCTGCTGAAAATAGAAAAACTTATTTTTTAGTCAAAGTAAAGTGAATAAAATCAGTAATTCATACTCAGGTTTTGGAATAAACTGGATCTCAATTCATATTCCGTTCCATTAACTTCCTAGTTTAAACTTTCCAACTGAAGAGAAGACCCCCAGAAAAGGAAACAAGGAAAAAGAAAAAGGAAAACTTGGTTTCAATTAGTAGAAGAATAACATAAAATATGCAATTATATACTCCACTTTCAAGCAAATTCTCTCCAACTCTATAACACTTTTCTAGCCCTTGCACTAAAAAAAAGACTTCATTTCATCATATATAATTTTGTAAATTCTCACAAGGTTTGCCTTCACATAAAAACAAATCCAAAAAAGGATCGAAACTATTATTATCATTATTATCTACATGAGCTTAAAAACTGGAGTTTTTTTCCTCATGATTTGATCTAAACATTTGGCCAGCATGCATGGTAAATGTTTAGTTGTCAAGGTTTAAGACTGAAAAAGATGTAACTGAAAAAAAGTGTTTGTATGTTTAAGACTGGTCAAGGTTTGCTCAGATATACAAACAAAATAGAGATCATATAATATTTTCTAGATATTAGTTATCAATTAATTGTATGATATAGCATCAAAATGTTCTCGAGTTTCTTGGAGACGTATTTATCCAAATTATATGAATGGTGTGATGAATCTTGGATAAAGTTGTAAAGGTTTAAGACTGAAAAAGATGTAACTGAAAAAAAGTGTTTGTATGTTTAAGACTGGTCAAGGTTTGCTCAGATATACAAACAAAATAGAGATCATATAATATTTTCTAGATATTAGTTATCAATTGATTGTATGATATAGCATCAAAATGTTCTCGAGTTTCTTGGAGATGTATTTATCCAAATTATATAAATGGTGTGATGAATCCTAGATCCTTCTCTGTTAACTGGTATACTAATGGAGATATCTCTTCATGCTTTTTATGTTGAATGGCTTAAAATTTTGACATGTATAATTTCTAATTTCATTATTCAGTTTTAGCTGTTGTAGAATCTCGATTTTAAGTCGGAACAAATTTTTGTTCTATATAGTGTTTTTCACTTTGGAGCTTTGACAGATTGGTAAATGTGATGTTTTATGTTGAGGTTAGAAAGTCACCGTCCTTGTTGGGGGAAACCACGAGATTGCAAAATCTTACCTTTAATACTTGATTGGGTTGGGTTCTACTAATCTAGTATACAAGTAGAGCAGTTGTGTAATGTATTGGGATACTTAGTACTATTAGCTAAGGTGTAGCAATACCGTATGGTGCACTTTCACCTTTGCATTCTCCTTAGGTTCTTTTCAATTGCACACTTGATGCCTGAATTCAAACTTTTCATTTCTGAGATCAAATTCCAATAAGAAGTTATGCATCTGAAAATTCGTCAGAATTATCGATGGTCCGGTTGACAACTCCAGGCCAAAAGCACTATCAGTGATCATAGTTAAACAAATCACATTATTTTCCTGCAATGGAAAAGTAATTTGCCATGGCAATGCCATCTCTGAACCACCTTTGAAATGAAACTTGAGCTCTGGCAAAGAAACTGTTTTATGGCTGGAAATATTGAAACATGGCCTTAAACCTGTTAATTTCTCAGTATTTTCAGTTCTTGAAATACCCTTAACTTGGTTCAAAAATGTACTAAGCATCGAAAACGCAACGATTCATGTATGTGAAAGTTGTGCCTGAATCCACAATACTCCCTCCATTCCCATTAGAATCAGGTGTCAAATACTCCCTCCATTGTGATAATAAAATGCACATTATTTTTGTGTTTGGATAGACATTATTTGGATAGTTGATAATACTTGACATCTTTTTGTTTGTTCAGTTGATACTCTTACTAAACCACATAAAAGAGTGTTGTATGTTTAGTTGGTTGCACCTCAGTTCTTGCAGTCATTTTAGTTTAATGAGTTTCTGAAGTATTTTCTAATCTATTTTTATTTAGTTTTTTTTTGGAGTAGATACTTGATATGATATCTTGGAGTTTATGTTATAATGTTTTTTTAGCTGAATATTTCTACCCCTACCATACTGTCTAATGTAAATAAGCCTCTATGGTTCCCTCTATTTTAAATCAAAGTCTAATTATTATTATTATTTTTTGTAGGATGATGATGCGTAAACCAACGCTACTTGCAATCTGGTTCATGTGTTGCACAAGTCGGAAGATTTGTCTTTTGGGTTCTATTAGATTAGAATTTAGTGACCTAGGACAGATGATGTTTTTATCCTTTTCAGTAAAAACTTTTAAAAGTATTTATATTTTAGAAGGGTGTAAATATCTAGTACAACAACTTTACGTATTGACCTTTTGCATATATATAATATTCAGTAGTTTATATACATTTGTTAAAAATCTAAAAGCATATAGGAATTATATATAGCAACAATTCATAAGTTGTTGCTAAAAACATTTCACGAAGCTTATATGCAACAATTAATGTTGTTGACACAAAGTAACTTATTGCCACAATAACGCTTGTTGCTAAAATTCTTGATAACAAATTAACTAGCAATTCACGCCATTTTTTTTGCAATAACTTATATTGTTGGAAAAATGATTGATTTGTCGCAACAATTATTGTTGTTGCTGAATATTTTTATAAACCACAATTATATGCCTTTATAACAACAAAATAAAATTTATTGCAACAACAAGATTTGTTGCGATAATTTAGCTTTTCGGCAACAACATTGGTTTTTGTTGCATAGATTTTTCGCATCGAAGTTTGTTGTAACAACGTGCAACAACTTATTTTTTGTTGCGAAAAGTTTTTTTCGCAACGACAACCAACATATTACAACAAAAAATGTTGTTGCAAATTTTGTAGTTTCTTGTAGTGGGGAATGAGTGCAAGTTGAAGTTCTGTTGTTGTGTGTTGTTGGACGATTGAAGCAGCATGTTGCTTAGTGTTCTCAATTCCTCCTCCTGGACTGTGTGGTTATCGAGTAGAGAGTGGCATGCTTAAAGCATTTCCGAAGCATTCATGTTGTAGGGCTGAGTTTTGGGAGGATTGAGGTGGATTAGGTTTTGGCCATTCCAATTGTTCATGGGCGGGAGGATTGATGATTCCACTATTTGATTTCCCTGCAGTGGGTAGTAGTTGAATTAGTGTGGTGGAGCTTGGTATGGTGTTACGGTGTTGTTCCCTAGCGGCATGGGAGCTAGTTGGAACATGCATGGTGGTGGAGGAAGCGTGCATGGGACGAGGGCAGGGGTGTTTGGAGTTGGAGGTTGAGGTTGTTGGTTCATTAGGCGTGGAGGTCGGTTCTGGGAGCAGTGTTTGTTGCGAGGCATTTTCTGTTGTTGTTTTTGGTTCTGGAGGAGTCGTCTGTGGAATTGGTGAAGGAGAAGAAATGGGGGTGGGTAATCTTATAGCGCTGGAAGGGGCAAGGTTTTGAATGTTAGTAGTAATTGTTTTGCTCTTTAATTTCAACCGTCTTTTTCTGTGTATTTCCGTAGGTTTCTCACAACCTTTAGCACTGAATAAGGGAGTTGTAGGGGTAGGGGTACTGTTTTTGCAATCTTCAATATTTGTTGATCGTAAGTCCTTAGTGCACTAATTAGTACTTTTACGGTTCCCTTAGGGGGAACGTCCATGTTTCCAGGAGCAACTGAGTTAGTTGTAGTAACTAAATTAGTTGTAGTTTTTTGGTTTATGGTTGAAAGGGAATTTGGTTGGCTTGGGGAGATTAGTTTGTGTGTACTGTTTGGATTTTTTGGTGATGTTGACAGAGACGGTTGGGGGGTTTTGCTTGGAGAAGGGAATATAGGTGTAGGGGGTTTGGTAGTGTTGTGAATAGGAATAATTTAGATAATACTTGTGGCCAGTTATTTGGACAAATGTTGGCCAAGCTGTTGGGCCAAGGGATAGATCACAAAGAAGCCCAAGGACAAGACAACCCAACAAAAGATCCGTTTGGGATCCAGGTGGAGTAGGGAAAGACGTGACAAAGGTTTAAAAGGAGAGTGATCTACGGTTTTGGGGATTATGCGTATTGTACAAGAAAAATGTCTGTCCTCTCGACCTTTTTCTCAGGTTTAAACTTCTCATCTCCCTTCTTCTAGTTGTGCTCTTCTCCTATATCTATAACTAAATTTTTGTATTTCCATGATTAGACTGCAATTTGAGTGCTACTAGTAATTGTAATAGAGGTTAGTTCTTATCAATTATACTTAGAGATCGTAGCATTTGTTACCGTTAGTTTTGTTAGGTATTAGGGTAGTACTTTTGGATGGTGGGGATTTAGTATCCTGTTGGGAAGATTTAGTAGTACTAATAATAATTGAATTGTTTTGTGTTAGGGGTAATTCCACGTGTGCAGGAGATGTGGGTAGTGTAGTATCCATGTTATCAGATTGTGGCTTTTTTGGTAGAATGGGCTCTCAGTATCACAGTTAGATGCTAATTTTGCAAAGCTGTTGTGAGTATGTGGTATGGAGTTATTGGGTTTAATGGGGGAGTTGGAATTTTGTTTTCTATTATATTTTGATGGGATTTTTACCTATCTATACCATATATCAAACCTTATTACCTTCATTGTTTAAGGATTGTGTTAATTACATTTAAGCATACCAAATTACCATTTATATACCATAATTCAAATTAAGGGTATAATTATTCCTTCATTTATTGTAGGCGTGATTTTAGGACCGTATTTTCACGTTATTTCGTTTACCCGCCTCTCTCTCCTCCCACCCCCCACACCCCCTACCTTCAGTTAATTCCCCCCCACCCCCCCACGATTTACCTTCAGTTTTTCCCCGTTCTCGTACAAGCTCTTCTCACCCACAATTACCATCACTTTCTTCTCCACTTAATTACCTTCAGTTGTATCCCCCACGATTTGAATTCACTTCCATCTTTGTCTTCAACTCCTAAATCATGAAAAAAACCAACACTCCAAAAAAAAAAAATCTTCAAAAGCTATATTAGCTGATATTCCAACCTTTGATTTGGGTGTTTTAACACCAAAATCACCACCCAAAAACCCACAATCGACGCATGCAAGTGAACAAACTACTGGTATTTCATCTCCTAGACAAATTCGTGCGGAAATGAGAAGCAAGCATTTGCACGATGTTGATGCTGGTGGAGTTGATAAACTAGTCGAGAAACAACTCAAACGCAAGGGGAAAGAGTTGAGTGTAGATGACGATTTTGTAGATGATTCCCCCAAAGTTCCATCTGTGAAAAAACCCAAGGTCTCTCCTTCTTCATCAAAACCAAAAAAGAAGAAACCCTCAAAAAAAGTACCAAAATTGGTTCACCAAAAAATTTCAATAAAGGTAAACACTATTTATGTTTCCTCACTGTTTTGTAGTTTGATTTTTGTTGTAAAAATCTGTTGTTCAAATGTTAATTTAGTGTTCAAGTGTTTTTTGGCCAAATGTGGTATTGTCCTAATTTTGTAGATTATTTGTCGCAATTTTGTAGGTTTAATTGGAACTGTGATTATTAGACAGTCTATAACTGTCGTTAGTTTGTAGTTGATTTGTAGTCTGATCGTTAAATTGTAGAGATGGTATTTTTCATTGCAACCTGTATTGCTGCTACATTTAACTTCATTCTAAATACAATTAATCTACATTTTGTGAGTTACTTGAAGTAACTGTTACATTCTGTAGATAATGTTTACACGTGCATTGTTCTTCTTTGATTGTTCAAGTGTATTTTGGTAAAATGTGGTGTTGTCCTAATTTTGTAGATTCTTTGTCTCAATTTTGTAGGTTAATTGGAACTGTGACTCTTAGACAGTGTATAAATGTAGTTAGTTTGTAGTTGATGTGTAGTCTGATGGTTAAATTGTAGATATGATATTTTTTATTGTAGCCTGTATAGCTCATATATTTAACTTCATTCTAACTACAGTTAATCTACATTTATGTGAGATACTTGAAGTGATTGTTTTGTAGATTCTTTGTCTCAATTTTGTAGGTTAATTGGAACTGTGACTCTTAGACAGTGTATAAATGTAGTTAGTTTGTAGTTGATGTGTAGTCTGATGGTTAAATTGTAGATATGATATTTTTTATTGTAGCCTGTATAGCTCATATATTTAACTTCATTCTAACTACAGTTAATCTACATTTATGTGAGATACTTGAAGTAACTGTTTTGTAGATTCTTTGTCTCAATTTTGTAGTTTAATTGGAACTGTGACTCTTAGACAGTGTATAAATGTAGTTAGTTTGTAGTTGATGTGTAGTCTGATGGTTAAATTGTAGATATGATATTTTTTATTGTAGCATGTATAGCTCATATATTTAACTTCATTCTAACTACAGTTAATCTACATTTATGTGAGATACTTGAAGTAACTGTTACATCCTGTAGATAATGTTTACACGTGCATTGTTCTTCTGTTATTGTTTTGTAGTTATAGGTGTGGGTAGGTTATTCTTCTTCTAGTTATATTTTGTATTTGTCATGTAGTTATATGTAGATTACTGCTTCCTTTTTATGCAAACTACTAATGTTCATTAATTTTATATTTTCTACAGAATGGACCTTACTTTGCACAACAAAATATTGATTATGGTGTGCTTAGATTCCACAGTTTGTGTGATCCTAGCATACCTAGCCAGATACAAGCTTTACTCTCTCCGAATGCTTTAAGGGTTTTCGAAAAAAACTTGTTTTGTTACTTATTAGGTCTCCCCACAATCTGTATACAAAACTAATCACTTCATCTTCTGATGAAGTATGAATTGACAAAGTCTACTGACTCATATTTTTCAGTACTATTTAAGGGTGAAAAATTGAATTTTTCCTTGAGAGAATTTGGGTTGATAACTGGTCTTAATTGTGTGAATAAGTTTTCAGACTATGGTTACACTTCCACCTATGTTAGCCCTTTAATGAATACATATTTTCCGAACAAAGAAAGGGTTGAGAAATGACATTTGAAAAATGTAGTGACTAATAAAGCATGGGCAAACGATGTGGATGCGGTGAAGTTGTGCATTCTTTATATGTTGGAATTTTTTGTTTGTCCTTCTGATAAAGACCATGTGACTTTCATAGACAAGTTTATGTTCTTTCTAATAGAGTCTGGTAATTTTGAGTCATACCCATGGGGTATCAAATCCTTCAAGCAGGTTATTGAATCTGTCCGACATCATCTTAATCCCCATGTACATTCTTATCTGATACGTGGGTGCTCATTAGCCTTGCAAGTGTGGCTATATGAGTGTTGCTCGTCCATCAGTACCGAGCTTGCTACGAGATGTTCTGAATCTATACCTCGCATTTTAAGATGGTCAGCTACAAAGGGGCAGATTTGGTTAACTGCAATTGAAGAGAAGATGATCAAGCCTGAGTGGATCAAGGTATTTTTTTCCACTTTTGTATGATGCTACAATTACATTCATAATAACTACATTGAATCTACATTTTTTTTGTCACTTGAATTAACTGTTATTTTCATCATTCAGTTCAGAAACATGATTGAATCTGGAGAAGAGCTTGGAGTGCTTAATCTGCCAGACAAGATTCAATATGAAGATGAACATGGTGCTCAACCATCACATGTTCCAACTGTTGCTTCTCCATCATTTGAACCCAAATATACAGATTGTCAAGAGGACATTGAATCTGTCAGTAGCAAGCTCAGGAAGTTGGAAAAGGGGATTGTGCAGGTATTATGAATAACTACAATATATTGACATAATTTGCTACATTTTGACTTCATTACATAACAATTATAGTATGTTATACATTGTAGTTAATTTGTGGTATAAATCTATAACAATTATAGTTTGTTGAATTGTAGTGTAACTGTAGCAGTTAGAATAAGATTACCAACTAATTATATATTTAATTTTTAGGTTGATGGAAAGTTAGATGCCTTTAGGAAGGCTGTTTTTGAGGAACTCTCAAGCCTTCGAGAGTTCATAGATCAATCTTTGAAGAGTGTTATGAATGTGATAAACAAGAGGTTTGATTTGGACGAGTCAAAGGTAAGAATTTACATATAATTTTGTACTAAGACTAATTAAGACATATGAATAAAGTAGTCTCAAATATTCCCCAAAATTGTAGTTTGCTGGTAGTTCAACAAAAAATAATTACCAACATCAAGGAGAGAACAACCAGCAATTCCAGTTCAATGCTGGTGATCAACTGCATGGAAGCACAAGCAATACAAGTATCTACAAAATTCCTACATACATATCTACAAATTTCATGACAGCATTATTTAATTATACTAATCACTTTTTCACTATGTGTTGCAGCTACAATTTCTCCAAAACATTTTCAACCACATGTTGACTTATATCCTGACTTCCAAGAAGCAGCTGAGGCATATAAAGCAGGTACATAACCATTCCTTCATTACAATAAGGTTTTTATGCAAAATTTTAATAATTTACACCTTAACTACATATTCCTACATATATCTACAATTCTCATTTCCAATTATTCATTCAAGCTGAAGTTTCAGCAGAACATCTAAGGAAATATTGAGGAAGAACCAGTAATTGATGAAATAGCTGAGGCACAACAAACATGTAATATATTCTCTATAACTCCATAATACTGTTCATAACTACATAGATCTACACTTATATACAGAAGGTGAAGTTCCACAGTCGCCAATTCACGGTGTGACTGTGACTGAAGTTGTTCCTGAAGGCATTGATAAAAAAGTTGTTCCTGAAGGCATTGACAACAAAGGTTTGACATTGGATGACTTTGAGCTGCCAGAAAACTTATCACAGTTGGTCATGTATGGCGAGCCCATACCAGATGAATCAACCCCTGTTCATCCCGGTAGAACCAGGCAACCGGGAAAACATGCACGATCACCTTTCACATCTTTGTATAGTTCTGGAGGCAGCACATCTGTTGGACCTAAATTATTTTACCTCAAGCACCCCTTCACAAGTGTCATAGGTGAAAATGTAGATCCTGAATTGACAGAAAGGTTCACCAACTGGTTATACATTCGTAGTGATAAAGTATCTAGGAGGTATGAATGCTTCATTTTACACTGTCTGTTCACCGTTTTTATACTTTAAAATTGTAATTCATTTTATCAATTTTTTGTATTTGATATTTTTTTGTTATTACAGGAGGAAATATTACTTTTCCAAGAAGGATAACCAAATCAAGCCTTGGTTGGATTTTGGTTGTGAAAAGATTGATAAGAAGGACTGGTTTTATGACCTTGCTCACCCCGGACAAGTCATCAATAACACAATAAGTATAAAGAACAGAATCATTCACAATATCTGTTTTGTCTTCAGCTGTGTAGTGTAATTGTAGTTTATTTTTCAGCTATGATGTGTAATTGTAGTAATATTGTAGACAACATATATATGTTACTATATTTATGTCTCAGCTGTGAAATTTTACTTTTTATGGACCTTATGTATCATATGTGATGATGATTGTATGTACAAACTGGAATTTTGGTACTTTTGACTGACTTGGAATCTCTGTGTACCATAACTGTAGTTACCTTGTAGTAATATTGTAGAGCTTGTGATTGTGCCTATTAATATTAATTGTAGGTTGAACTTGCTGATTATTGGGACCTTAAGTTAGGTGGTATGTTTCATTTGTTCCTCTGTCTAGTGAATAAATGTAGATAGTGCATAAATATAGTTAATGTGTAGTTATTTTGTAGTCTGATGGGTCAATTGTACATATAGTACTTGTTCACTATGGTTCATACAAACTACAATTAAATTACATTTTGTGAGGTATTTGGACTAACTATTATATTTCTGTAGTTATAGTGTAGCTAATTTGCAGCAATCTGTTAGAGTTTTTAATAAATTCAAATTGTAGTTAATCTGTAGCTGTTTTGTAGACAAGTGTGGTAACACCGTAGCTTATTGTATATGTTTATTCTATTTTGGCAGCACATTGATGTTATTATGTATTATCTGCGAAAAAGAGGCAAATATGGCCCCAACAATAATACTAGGTTCACAACCACCGATTGCTTGTTCAAGACAAAGATTGAAAGAATCTATGACAAGTTCATAAGTTCTCCACCGGAACAAAGGTATTCGGTTGTTAAACCCGAGGATGATGTTGGAGAATATATTCTTGGGTACAGAATTCTTGCTAATGTTGCCTGGGATCTTGTTGACTATGTGCTCATACCTGTGAACCTTGTAGAGAACTTCCATTGGTTGTTGCTAGTTTTTGACATAAAGGACAGACAACTTTATGTTTATGATTCCATGGTGAGAGCAAACCGTCATAAAACAGTTGAGACATTGGTTGACAAGTTTTCAATCATTATCCCTCTGTATTTGTCATGCACTGGTTTCTATGGTAAACGTAAAGACATTGACTTCAAGACCACAAAGGCATACATCGAGAAACCAGTTACGGACCCTCTCGACATACAATGGATGGTTGCTGAGATTCCACAACAAAAGGAAGACTCAGTGTAAAAAAATAATCTCCCTTTCTGTATGTTTAATTATTTTATTTTAATCATTTGTTATATAATGAAAAATTCTCATCTTATGCAGCGATTGTGGTGTATTTGTGGCTGCATTTGCGGAATATGTTAGCCTTGGAGATTTGGCAATCCCAAAGGAAGATCTTTCTGATATTGACCAACACTGTAGACGCTATGGAGCTCTACTGTGGGACTATGCAACAAAGAAGCAAGAAGATGGGTCAATCAGTGAGAGTGAGGTTACTGGCAGGCTAGCAAGGAGGAAGGGTGCTCCGGCAAAAAACGAGAGGACTAGGTGCAACGAAAGAAGAAATAGACTATTGTTTTCCTAGTTTGGTCTGTGAAATTTGGTAGTTGAATTGGAAAACAATGTAGGAAATATGTCGTTTTGGTTTTCTACAACACTTTTTGTTGATTACATTATACTCGAATACTCTGATTACATTTTTACAGCAACAACTTTGTCTTACAATTTGACTTTAATCTTCAAGTTATTTTTATAAATACCTTCAAGTGCCAAGTAATATCTGTATATAACTGTCATTTGTTACACAGCATAAAGATAAAATAAATACAGGAATCATATAAGTAATTTAGCCATCTTTTATCAACAAGGTTTATCAAAAAAAATTAATTTATCTACATTTAAACTACGTTAAACTACATTTTAACTACAACTCCTCTACATATGAATAACAAGACTACAGTTCTAACACAGTTAAACTACATATTTAGTACAATCTGGATACAATTTACGTTGAATGCATTCTTTATTAATATCAGTTTTTTTGTATACAGTAAATATTAAAGTTTAACTATTCTATAAAAAAAAGACAACTTTAGATGCTTGACAGAATACATAAAAACATAAATAGTGCAGATACACAAATTGATGTTTATACTTCTTATTCATCTTCAAAAACTTAAACAATTACACAAGAAAATCCGATAATTTGAGCTCACTAACATTTATTTTGAATAACTATTCTAACTACATGATATTCATTTCTTTTTCGGCGCATTCTTGCAAGTTCTTTTGTTATGCCCTTCACCTCCACAATTGCCACATGACATCTTGTATTTCTTTGACTTTATTTCATCAAATGTTTTATATATTTCCTTGTGAGGTCTCCCTGGCTGCCTTTTATCTCCCGCCGGTGGCTTTACTACCTCATCCAAAATATGTTGTAGCACATCCCATTTGCCTTCATCAGGAAGAGGATTTACTGGCATTTCATAGGTAAGCAGAAGGCTCTTCCTTGTGTAATATGGAGAGCAATAGTTTTCGTATGTTTCATTCCTATGCCTTAATGCTGCCAAAGCATGCGCACTTGGAAGTTCATCAAGTTGGAATTGTCCACAGCTACATTTCTTGTTTTCTAGACACACAATGTACCGCTTCACACCATCTAACACAGTATGTATATGATCTGTTGAAGCCCTCACCTACAATTGAAGACCAAACAGAAATAATAATACATCAATCATTAAAATGGATTATCAACAATTTACCTACAAATCAGCAACAAATATATTACAGCTCATCTACAAACTATTATTACTGACAATTTGACTACAGTTTAACTACAATCTGGAAACACTGCAGCTAGTACTTTTTTGATTCTACTGCACCAAAAAAAATATCTTACCCTTAGTTTCTGAGATAATGTACTGTTGTCTTCCAATTCTTTGTTGTATTTGTGACCAAGGTATGTGAAAGTACCCTTTGCCTTCGATAACTTTTCTTTTGTCCAACGTTCAAGAAGAGTCCTCATATACTCAAATATATCAAATATTGGCAGCTCTCTTGCATCTTTTGTTACAGCATTCAACGACTCGGCAATGTTTGACGTCATAGTAAAAGTTCTATTCACCGTTGCATGTACTCTTGACCATCTATGATAGCCAATATCATATAGGTAAGACTTTACACGCAGGTGTACCTCTTCAATCTTCAACATCCTTTCATTAAATTCATCCAGAGTGTATGACCGTGCTGTAGCAAAGTACAATTCATGTAATTGTAGATGTCCCTTCTTGAATTTTGACCTTATATTTGTCCATATATGCCACATGCAAGAGTAGTGTGCCATGCCCGGATAGACAACTGATGTTGCCTTCAGTATACTCTCATGCCTATCTGAAACAACACACATTGAAGGTCTTTCACCATATGCCTCCTTGAATTGCTCAAAGAACCACTTCCAAGACGCGTCGTTTTCAGAATCAACCACAGCATATGCCAAGGGAAAACTAGTACCTACATTTTTAAGACATAAAATATGATTAAATAACAACTACAATATATATTGAGAATATAGACAAGTTAACTACATTCTTTTATATAACTACAAAATAACTACAACATAACTACAATTTAACTGCATTTTAAAGACTGTCTACAAAATAAGTACAAAATTATTCCATTATTTACCTGCTGCATCCATGGTGCTTGCTTTCAGCATAATCCCCCTGTAGGCTGACTTTAAGAATGTCCCATCAACCACTACTACCGGCCTACAATGTTGCCAACCATTTATTGATGTACAAAGAGCAACAAATGCGTATAAGAAGCAATCATCTGCTGCCTTCTTCAATTTAACAACAGAACAAGGATAATTCTTCTCAAGAATATAAAAATATTTGGGTAATTTGTTGTATGAGTCACACGGATTCCCTCTCAAAAACTGTAAAGCTTTTTCCTTTGCTCTCCATGCTTGCATGTAGCTTAGGTTCAGTCCATGTTCGGATAACATGTCAGTTTGTATGTCCTTTGGTGTGTAAACAGTCTTAGGATCACAATACTTTGGAACGACCATGCTACCAAGTACTGCTGCAGTACGTTTGCGCTGTATGAATGTTTCGTCCATTAGGCAGCATGCGTGTTGACGGCTGAAACTTCTTATCTTGAACATTGCCGAATCATTAATTGACGTTGCCTTGAAATGCCATTTACATCTTTCAGCAACACATATAAGCCAGTAGCTACAAAAGAAATACAATATTTACACAAATTTATGAAAAACTACAATTAACTACAAACTGACTACAATTTAACTACAATTTATAAAACCCACCTATCTTCAATCATACACTGTATATTATCCACAAATAACTACATACCTTCTATGACTAGATCTTTTTACTCTGAACTGGAACTTGTGCATCACTGAATAATTCTTCATTGCAGCAGCTACTGTTTGCTTGTCCTGATAAACTTGTCCTTCTTCAATATATGTTTGCGTAGATTCAGTTATTATTTCACTTTGATATTCCTCTATAGCTGGTGAGGATGAAAATTCAAGTAAGTTTAGGGATCCAGACGAACCTGCAAATAATAAATTCATAAATGTAGTTTCTATGTAGATAATTTTGAAAGCAACATTGCTTTATCCTTTTCAGTACTATGTGAACTTTGTAGTTTAATTGTAGGTAATTGTAGTAATACTGTAGATAACATAGTAACACCATAACTCTCTGCAATGTCGAATCAAACATACCTGCACTGGTGCTTTCATTGTTGATTGCCAATTCCATATTGAAATCTCTTACGCTTATACATAAAGGATACGAACCTAAGTTTTTATTCTCCTTTTTGGTTTCCATGTACACACGAACCCCCATATCATTCCTAATCTCCATTGGAGGACAATTCTCGTTCACAATGTATTTGATTTCTATAATTTTATCCGATGTATCAATCGATAATTGTTCTGCAATTGTAGAACTGAGAATTCCGTAGCTTGCATTATCATCTACCACAATGGCATCAACTTCAAAATCTCTAAATCTGCCATAGTTATCCCAATTACCATTCGATTTCAGCATTATTGGGATTTTTGACATGATTTCGTGTAGTTGATAGGAAAAAAGACGAAGAACAGATATAGTTTCGACAATTTGAGTACTGATATCGACGAAGAGCAATTTTGTATTCTACAATTTGTATTGAGCTTCAGTAGCTTGCGTTTTTTGAGAATTGTAGTTGAGTGAGAGAAGAGAGATCTCTTTCTGTTGAGGAAGGAGAGAATTACGCAACTGGTGCCTTTATCATATCTGGTGCCTTTATCAGGAAGAGAGATCTCCTTCAGTTTCAAAATTCGAATAAAATCGTTGACAGAATCACATCAGATCTGGTGCCTTCATTTTAGGGCTTTTTAATGGCAAAATCTACCTATTTTTGGATTGGTATATAATTTGTAGTAAAAGTGTGGACTACACGAGTAAATAACAAATTATGAACATTTTTGGTAATAAGATTTGATATATGGTATAGATAGGTAAAAATCCCTATTTTGAAAATACTACGGTTGTCCTGGGGCCTTCATGATACTCCGTGTTTTTTTCCTTTTCAGTTTTTTCAATTTCATTTTTTGACTGATAATTTTCTTTTTTTTTGAATTTTCTGCCTTTTCTCCTTTTTTTTTAATTTTCTTTTGATTCTTCTTCTTTTTTTTTTTTTTCCCCTTTTTCTTTTCAGTAGAGGCAGTAGATGTACCTGGGTCCATATTACCGGGTTTTGTTCAGCAGTATACTGTATGTCCCAAGCATCCACAGTTCTGGCATAATGGTGTTGTACTCTCGTAATGAATTTTTTGGAGATGTTTGCCAATGAGTATATCTTTGGGTACTGATTTTCCCAATTGAACCAATATCCATTATCTTTGATTATGTATACAAGAAGATTATCCTCCTTTAATTACAAACCACAAGGATCCTTAATTAAGCTTTAAACTTGATTTCCAAACTGATTTTTTATGTTGTAATTATACTACTTGCAACGAAAGGGACCCGCTAGTCGATCTTACCTCGAGATGGATAAAGATTTGGAACAATATTCTCACCAAATCCAGATGGAAATAGGGTTTAAACTAGAGATTAAATATTTGTTTTATGTAGTAAGATTAGGACCTTACTGTTCTTTTTTTTGTTTTTATCTTTATGGAAGTTATTCTGGCTAGTTTAAACTCTATCCGTTTCCACCGACGTGAAATCATGTTTTCTTTAAACATACTCAAATTCTCTCAAGTGCGACGGTGATGGTAAGTGCATTATTATTAATATTAATATTAATGTTATTATTATTATTGTTATTTCGATTTCGATAATTAATTTAAATAACCGCCCACCTAGCAGTTTAGATCCAAAATATTCGGCTTATATATAAGATATATATAATCCACATATAATTTCGTATATAATCAATATATAATTTATGTATATCAACTAGAAATGTAAAATATTAATCCAGCCGATTCTTTGAGTAAAGATCCTCGAAGGCTATTAGTGTAAAGATCCTCGAACAATAACCTTTTAAATTCTCGAGTCCCACCCAAGAGAAGGGAAAAGCCAGTGGAGAAGATAAATAACACCCACCAAGACTAGGATGATAAATAAGAAAATAAAAAAATACTATACACCAAAGTCATTTGTATAAAGCATTTGATGCCCCGTTATTTGGTAAATCATAAATGATATCCTTTTTTCATATACGTCGAATACATTTCGATAATATTGTCTCAGTACGTAGCTTGAGTTTATTTCTTTTAGTTATTAGTTAATATTAAAAAACCAAGTATCATGCATGAGCAACTTGCATTCAGTGCAGAAAGATAACAAAGCAGAATAAAACATTGTATGAACACCGTCAGACGCTTACGCAGAATTTTTCATATACAGTACCAATATTTAAGGAAATGAATAAATAAATAAATCTACGTAACGACATCATGTCAAAAAAATACAATTTGAATCATTTAATAAAAAAACATTCAAACTATTACTACAAACTCTCCTCGAAAATTTCTTATTTTTTAAGTTATATCCGTTCTTTTTTATTTTTATTTCATATCCTCATTATTTTTTTTCTATAAATGTGCCAAATAATTACTCAAAAGCTCATCATTCATCTTGATTTTGCAAATTGGTCTTAAGCAACTTCGCCCCCCCCCCCCCCCCCGCCTTCCCCCTCCCCCCCCAAAAAAAAAAAGAAAAAGAAAAAGAAAGCATGACAACTGACTAGCAGCCTAGAGGTTATTATAAGAGTAATCCTTTTGGACAAAATTTTAAAACAAACAACACATGCAACTGCTAGGATTTGAACCCACGACATAAGAGAAGCAAGAGAGGCGCTAGACCACGTGAGTTAAGGAGCTATTTGTACCATACCCCTCAATACAAAGTCATAACATTATAACCTCAACCTTGAAACATAAGGTATTGTTTATTGAAATTGAAATACTCAGGCCCTAGGTCGTTAATAACTCGTTATCCACTGCTGTAATTGCCATTTGTAGTAAATTGTTACTGAAGTATCGTAAACTAATGTGTTGTTACCATACTCAATACAAAGTTGTAACAATTTTATTACCTCTTAACTAGAACATAAGTTAATGTTTTTTGAACTGATATGTCCCTAGGTCGTAAATTACTACATTAATTGCCATATGTAGAGTCAATTTTATTTTATTAGGAATTGTAGTTTCTTACTTGTAGAAGTGCCAGACAAAGCCGTTATGTACTATTCAATTTTTCAAACGTGGGGAAATGAGGGATTAAAAATCCCTAAAATCAAAAGTCAAAATACAATTTTTGGTTCCAAACTCTTGTTCTTGTGCTGGTTCTTTGCTCCTTCTGCTAGCTTGTTTCATCATTGTCTCGTTGCTTGTTGGTGTTTCTTCTTGCCAATCGCCACTTGTCGTAACTCACCGATGGGCCCTCACATTGCGAAGGTAAGTTGTCTTCTCTCTATTTTTCTCCAAAGTCAAAAAGTTTAATTTAAGGTTATTTTTGCTGTGTTAGTTATATCTTTTTCCACAATAGACACTTGTTGTACAATCTCAAGTTCCTAATCCCCAGTCCACCCACTCTTTAGCTAGTTATAACTGACTTCAAATTAACAAGATTTAAAGTGCTGGCACTGCAATGCGTTAAGTCTGTTCATTCACAATTTCAATTGGGTTCTCTATCACATACCGTCCTTTTCTCTCAAATGGGATTTGTTAGAGGAAATATGTCGATGTTCCAGGAATAAATTCTCTTTCTAATTTTATTATCATCACTCATCACTGCTCACAACATACCCAATTACAAAATAATCCTATCTCCCAAGTCCCAAAAGCATCTTAAACCATCCAGTAATCCTACTTTTCTCTTTGTTTCAGTCAAATTTCCCGATTTTTCTCCTCGTAGTACTTCAACACCCTAATTTGCTAAATAATCTGCCGTGCTCTTTATTTGCTGGAAAAATTAAAAAAAAATTCTATGAAAAACAAACAACCTGATGCCTTCATAGAACACGAAAAAAAAAAAGAAATGGCTTCTCTCCATTTTACGTCGCCAACTCTTTCATGGGATAAATTGGTATGCATTGCACAATGAACATTTATCTTGTTTTCAGACAGAATTAAAATTAGTAAAGTCGTGGGGTATTTTTTTGAATTTACATATTATACCTATGTCTTTAGAAATCTTAAGAAAGTTGAAGGATATATTTGGTATAATTAAAATAACCAAGTCATATGTAAAGATGAGATATGGACTAGAGCAGCGAGTGTAAGTTGGTATCATATTTTTTGGCTTAATTCTCTTTACTCTATAAATTTTTATTGATTTGTTTTCTTTTCTTTCACAATTTCATTTTGGCAAAATGGCCTTGTGGGTTAAACTTGTACCAATTTGCCAACCCGATATATAAACTTATATTTTTTCTATTTGAACACTCTAACTTGATGAAATAGATACTAATAAACTACTTTGATCATTGGTTGTGCTTATGTGGCAGTGATACAAGTGATGTGGACAGAATGCATTTCAATCACGCAAAAATGCGCGTGAAAAAAATAAAATCAAAATAAAAAAATTTAAAAATTTAAAACAAAAAGGAATGGCTAAAAGATCGCCCTTCCCCCCTTCTATAGTCAAGTCTGGTGTCCTCAAGAAGTCTCCGGCGACGAATGTCATCTCAATTTTACTTGTCGAAGGTTTTTTAAACGACCATTCCATCCACCTTCTCCGATGAAGCACATCTATTCACTGTTAGCCACAGTGGCGGACCCAAGTGGTGGCTAGCGGGTTCAATTGAACCCGCTTTACAAAAAAATAATACTGTGTATATGTATAAATTAAGATTAAAGCTGTGTAAATTTTGTATAACTATTTCTTTGAACCCACTTGACAACTAATATTTTACGACTAAAGTTATATACTTTTAAGATTGAACCCGCTTTCACAAAATCCGGGATCCGCCACTGGTTAGCCGGCGATGCGGCACCGTAAAATATGATTTTCCGACGAATTTCAGTTATTTTTTGACCAAAAGACAAGCTGATAAAAGTATCTTCTGTTTCACCACTCATTTCATCTCCTCCTTCACTGCTAAACCAACCACTATTTGTTGAAGAATTTTTCAGAAACTTTGTACTCTTTATTGGTCTGTGAGTTTTAGAACCTTTAGAAACTTTCAAATTAGTTGTTTGATTTAGGTTCTTGAGAATTATGGAGAAACAGGGACTGCCGCGATTTTGGATTTGGGGTTCGGTCGGAAACTTTCTGTTCTTTTACGGATTGCTGGGGCGGGGGGGGGGGGGGGGTTTGAGTGGAGAAGAAAAGTATAAAATATTATAACATTTTGGTAATTAAATTTTAAAAATGGAACCCACAAATACACATGGCAAGCAATAAATAGTCTAACATATGATGTATTGTATATGTCAGTGCAGTTGATATACACGCTCTCTTGGATGTATTTATTAGTATCAATTCCATCAAGTTAGAGTATTCAAATGGAAAAAAATGTAAGTTTATAAACCGGGTTAGCAAATTGATACAAGTTTAAATAGCCACAAGGCCATTTTGCCTTTCATTTTTACCAAGATAAATATGAAAAGTTCAAAAACAAAGGGCTTCGAAACTATAATTTGTTGAGAGTCATATTTCCTTGGGGGGTTATTTGCGTATGGATTTAACTCTAAAGTCCCATTAATAGAAGAAATTTACCAGCCAAGTTATTGAGAGGAAACCTTAGGAGACTTTGTGAAATTGCATTATATAGGCGACAACATTACTTGCCGTGGGAGTCTCTACACTAACATCCCTCACAAAGGCCAAATAAGAAAGACAACCATTCCCAACCATCTGTTG
This sequence comes from Nicotiana tabacum, assembly GCF_000715075.1. Lineage (NCBI taxonomy): Eukaryota > Viridiplantae > Streptophyta > Magnoliopsida > Solanales > Solanaceae > Nicotiana > Nicotiana tabacum. Next base: position 33,540,883 of record NC_134090.1, on the reverse strand, counting down.
GGCCTTCAAGAACAAAATCACTCTACTGGGAACATAGTCCAATGAACCTCACCACTCAATCTGTGGCAACCCCGGCATAGCCAATGTCACCATCTTAGTGTGACAGTCCAGAATAGCATGACACGGAGACAACCAATCCACGCCTAATATCACATAAAAGTCAACCATCCTAAGCAATAACAGATCAACTCTAGTCTCTAATCCCCAATAGTCACTATACATGACATGTATACACGGTTAACAATAATAGTATCACCCACCGGTATAGATACATGAACAGATAAAATTAGAGACTCACGGGGCATGTCCAGATAACGAGCAAAATACGACGACACATATGAATAAGTGGAACCAGGGTCAAATAATACAGAAGCATCTCGATGACATACAAAGATAATACCTGTGATCACTGTGTCTGAAGCAATGACATCTGGTCTGGCAGGGAGGGCATAGAAACGGGCCGGACCACCACCTGATCGACCTCCCCTCTAGGGTGACCCCTAGCCGACTGAGCTCTACACCAAGCTGGCTGGGCGGGCGGTGAAGTAACTGGGGCTGAAGATATAGCCTGACTCCTCTGCTGTGTTGGACATTCGTGACGACGAGGACACTACCTCCACATATGCCCAAACTCTCCACACTCAAAATAGCTCCCTGATACTGGTGACGGGGACTGAAAGGAGCCCCGAACACCGGGATAACTGGTAAAAAAAACTGGCATAGATGAGCCCTGAACCAATGGAGCACGGGACAAGCTCTTGGCTGGGAGGGCACTGAGTGATGAGTGGCCCTGATGAGAACTATTAGATCCATGGCCTGATGATGCACCACGGTGAACTGGGCGGGCCGTCTGAGCATGCCTGTAAAGATGACCTCTGTCGTGGTAAAACTGACCCCCAGAAGGAACACCACCAAAGCTACCTGAACCACGAGACCTTTTGGCCTCCCTCTCAACCCGCTCCTGGTTGCGAACCAACTCTATCTCCCGAGAAATGTCAACAACCTAATCAAAGGTAGCACCAGACACCGTCTCTATGGTCATAAGCACCCGCAACTGAAATGTGAGGCCATTAATGAACCTCTTGATCCTCTCCCTATCTGTGGGAACCAACCAAACATCATGATAGGCCAACTCAGAAAATCTCATCTCGTACTGCATCACAGTCATGTCATCCTGATGCAACATCTCGAACTGCCTACGCGGCTCCTCTCTGCGAGACTGCATCACATACTTCTCCAGGAAGAGAACAGAAAACTGCTTCCATGTAAGTGGCGCTGCACCAACCAGCCTACGCCTCTCATAAGCCTCCCACCAAGTGAAGGCATATCCAGTGAACTGAAATGTAGTGAACGAGACCCCACTGGTCTCCAGAATATCCGTTGTACGTAGAATCCTTTGACACTTGTCCAAGAAACCCTGGGCATCCTGGCCCTTGCACCGTTGAAAATCATAGGCTAGAGTCTCCCAAACCTCTCCAATCTACGCTGCTCATCATCAGGCATGATTGGAACCACATAGTCCTGAGTAGGTGCAACCGACTAGGCTGGTGGTGCCCCCGGTGTCTGGAGTCCCTGTACCACTTACTCTGGTCTACCTGGGAAGTGGTTGCTACGGTAGAAATAGAGACCGCCTGCGCAAGACTGGTGCACACGGTCAAAATCTGAGCTAAGGTTTCCTGAAGACCTGGAATCACTAAGGGCACAACTGGTGCCTGAGCTGGTCCCGCTGGTGCACCCCCAACTGGGACCTAATCCTAAACTGGGGAAACTGGATGGTTTGTAGGTGCTGTCCTAGCTGCTGTGCGGACACCTCTGCCCCTACCACGACCTCGACCGCGACCTCGGCCTCTTGCGACCCTAACTAGCAGCACTGGTGGCTGTTCATCCTGCCTAGTAGCACGTGTCCTCACCATCTGTGAGAGAATAGAATAATAGAAGTTTAGTTACCAGTATCAACAGATTCACACGATAAGAATTCAAGAATGTGAAGTTTCCTAAGGGTTCTGCAGCCTCTCGAAGATAAGTACAAACGTCTCTGTACCGATCTACAAGACTCTACTAAACTTACTCATGACTCGCCAGACCTATGTAACCTAGGCTCTGATACCAACTTGTCACGATCCTAAACTCAAACCTATCGTGATGTCGCCTATCGATGGTACTAGGCCAGCCGACTTTCATAATACTTCAATAACTCATTCAAAGATATGCTAAAAAGCCTTTTTGTAATACAATTTTCATAAAAATAAACAAGAGTTGAACTCAATATAAAAATGCGTAAAGAAAGCCGGGGTGTCACTAAGTCTTGAGCATCTAAACATAACTAGTCCGACAATAACAAGACCAACATAGTCTAGAATCCACAATACAACTAAAGGAAATATAGGGAAGAAGAAAAGCAAGGATGCGAACGTCGGGAAACTACCTCGCTATCTCCAAAATCTGCTACGAGGAATATCAACAACCTCCACGATCAACTACTCCTGGGTCTACACACGAGGTGTAGGGAGTAACGTGAGTACACCAACTCAGTAAACAACAGAAATAAATAGGGGACTGAGAAGTAGTGACGAGCTATGCAAATACAGTTCATTTCATAAAATTCAGTAAAGTGCTATGCTTTCAGTCCAGAGTTTTAGTCAAATCAATTGATTTAAGTCAAGTTCAAGTAAAGTCAGATAAATTATCTTTCAACAATTCTCAAAACAAGGATATAAGGCAACTATGTGCATCAATGTTGAAATCATATACTACCCCTCAGGCAATTATCACTCATTCCTCCCAATCACTCGAACCTCATAGCCACTAATTCCTTATAATCGCTCAACACTCGGCACTCGGCACTCACACTCAGCAGCTACTTACACTCACCTGGGGTGTGTACAGACTCCGGAGGGGCTCCTTTAACCCAAGCGCTATATCTATTCTAGTTATGGTAGAATCAATGAAACATGCTGCAGTGTGCAGCCCGATCCTATAAATATCCTTACAATCAGGCCCTCGGCCTTACTCAGTCATCAATCTCTCCAGTACCTCGGGCTCTCAGAAATCAAGATAATTAGCCCAAACAGCAATGACAAGATGCATCAAATAGAATAACAAAGATTGAGATGTGATATAAGAATGCATGAACATGACTGAGTATGGAATATCAATGAAAATAGTGAGATGATAACAAGAAACGACCACTAAGGGTCCCAACAATACTGACATAAAGCCAAAACATGGTATCTAGCATGATTTATAGTCAATCTTTCTATAACACATATGAAGCATATAACTAACAACAGGTTGTTCAACTTTACAGTTTCTACGGGACGGACCAAGTCACAATCCCCATCGGTCCTTCTACGCGAACGCAACCTCAGCCACTCGTTCACAATACACAGCTTCGCACACCTATGTGATCGCGATCCTATCTCTGTGATTGCGTAGAATAAACTCACCTCTACCCCCAAATAAGCTTACATGATCGCGAATAAACCCCTGCGATCACGTACAAGGAAACCAGAAAAATCCAACATCAGATATCAGCAACTTCAGCCATATTGCCAACCATAAACCAAGTCTGTTAACCACCCAAAACTCACCTGAGGCCCTCGGGACCTCAACTTAACATACCAACACGTCCCATAACACCATACGAACTTAATCGAACCTTCGAATCACTCAAAATAATATCAAAACACCAAATTATCCCCGGATTCAAGTCTAAGAACTTCTAAACCTCTGAATTCCACCAACGATGCCAAAACCTAGCAAATCACATCTGAATGACGTCAAATTATGCACACAAGTCAGAAATGACACCACAAACCTACTCCAACTTCTGGAAATCCAATCCGACCCCGATATCAAAATTTTCATTGCCGGCCAAAATCGCCAAAATTTTATCTTTCGGCAATTCAAGCCTAATTCTACCACGGACCTCCAAATCACATTCCAGACGCACTCCCAAGTCCAAAATTACCTAACGGAGCTAACGAAACCATCAAAATTCAAATCCGAGATCGTTTTTGCATAAGTCAATATTCGGTCAACTTTTTCAACTTAAGCTCCCAAATAAGAGACTATGTGTCTCAATTCCCTCCGAAACCACTCCGGACCCCAACCAACTAACTCGGTATATTATAATATAGCTGTAGAACACAAAAGAAGTAGGAAATAGGAGAAGAAGACTATAACTCTCGAAACGACCGACCAGGTCGTTACATCTATGTTGTTATGAAATATTGTTGGCTATTGGTGTCAGACCCGACCTTTGTTCCAGCTCGTCACTACTTTCAAACTAAGTTTAGGTTTGTTACTTACTGAGTATATGAGGTCGGTTGTACTCATACTACACTTCTGCACCTTGCGTGCAGATGTTGGATGTTGATGTTGCTGCGTACGGCGGGAGCTGGATCGAAAGTCGTACCTACACTCCAGTCACATCTGCCTCTTGTTCTTGGTAGCTTTAGAATTATTATTCTATTTCTATATATTTGGACAGATGATGTATTTTTATTTCACACCAGCATTGTAAATTCTAATTTTGAAAGCTCATGATTTGTACTACCAGTCCTTCGGAAAATTTTTGTATTAAATAGTTGTATTATCATTTCTTCTCTTAATATGTTTTATTAAATTGGATAGTTGTTAATTGGCTTACCTAGCGGGTTGAGTTAGGTGCCATCACGACTAGTTGGATTTTGGGTCATGACAACTATCTAACAAACTGCTATACTAATAATAAAATATTATAAAATATCACAAGGTCTATATGGTATAACAAAATGTTCTTTTCTTTTCCCTAGAAAATAAGGGATTGGAAATCCCTAAGATCAAAAGTTAAAATAGAGCTTTTTTGTTCCAAATGCTTGTTCTTGAACCAGTACTTTGGTACTGCTGCCAGCCCGCTTAATCATTATCTCGTTGCTTGTTGGTGTTTCTTCTCGTTAGTCATAACTTGTTGTCAGTCACCGATAGACCCTCAAGATGCGAAGTTAAGTTCTCTTCTCTCTATTGTTTTCTTCAAAGTCAAAAAGCTTAGTTTCAGGTTATTTTTGTCGTGTTAACTGCGAGGTTTCCACAATATACACTTGTTATTCAATCTCAAGTTCCTAATCCCCAGTCCACCCACTCTTTTTCTAGTAATGAAGGATTTCAGAAACCTGACGACAATTGAAGGCTATTATAATGAAAATAACCAAGTCATATGCAGAGATGAGATATGGGCTTGAGCAGCGAGTGCAAGTTGGTACTTTATTTTTGGGCTTATTCTCTTTACTGTATAAATTTTTATTGATTTGTTTTCTTTTCTTTCACAGTTTCACTTTTACCAAGATAAATATGAAAAGATAAAAAATAAAGGGTTTCGAAACTATGATTTGCCGAAAGTCATATATCGTTGGGGCGACTATTTTGCGGATGGATTTAACAGTAACACCTCAATGATATAAGAAATTTACCAGCGATGTTATTGGGAGAAAATCCTACGAGACTTTGTGAAATTGCGTCTTGAGGGTCCATCGGTGACATGCCAGTATGTTTTTGCAGATTTTGTACCTCAAGTTATTGGCGGTCCGGAGAGTTTGGAGGAGGTTGTAGAAATACTCATGTATATAATTTAGTTTCTTAGTCTTCTACTATTTTCTTTCTTTCAAGAAGTCAATAATTCTCAAACAACTGTTCATACATGTGGATCAGCCATAAAACAACAAGATGAAGATGAAAACAACAAACAGATGCCTAGATAATTTGTCAGTTTACTCTTCCTGGAATACAAAACCCGAACAACAAATCGTATGCAACACGAGTATAGCCGTTCGTACCCCATGAGAGGCCATGAGCGTTCTTAATGATATAATACGGTTCGCCTCTATATTTTCTATATCCTATAACAAGCACGCATGGAATGGTAGTGATGATCTACCCAACTCATGTATAAGCAACTCATGTTTATACACGTCCATTGTATTCTGATGGTGAATGAAGCTTTGATATAGAATAATGTTCGCGGTAATGGGGCCCCAACATAAAGCGTCAATGATTGAATCTTTCTAACCTAGACGTGTCCAGCCTATAATAGTAGCTTTAGGTCGTACATATTAATTATTCCTACACTCACCACGTTGATCCACATAGGTATAGTATTTCTCAAGATGCAATCCATTACTTGATACATAGTTATAAACATCATCAAATGTGGGCCCACAGTTCAGAATATGAAGGCAGTCCATCATTTGCTTTTTTGGGTATGCAGGTACTAAGAGTCCTCTCACTACCAACCAGCAGACATCATCTGGCTGGGTCTTGCCGGTATCAACAACGAGGAAGAAACAAACAAATGGAAACAACAACTAACTATGGCTCTTGGCCCAGACAACGTCCTAGGTGTAGGGGAGATCAGAGCAACAGGGAACGCCTAGACGACGTTTTTCTTCCTGGGCTGCAGTAAGTAGATCCCTAACAGCTGCCAAAAGCGGAAGCTTCAATGTTGACGGGCTTATTGTTTCCTTTCTTATCTTAAAAAAAGGGAAAATAAAAGAGGGATCACTCCTCGGGCAGTCGCTAACCGTTGCGCCTTCCCTTCTGCTTACACCATTTCTTTGTGAATGCTCCGCTTTGCTCTTTGTTGCGCTAACACAACATTTGAAATTGGATGCAATTGCTGCAAAACCTACTTGAGGGATTTGCAATTCTAATCGAGCACTAATAACCGTGGAATCTACAAAGGCAACACACACCGTTAAATGGCCTTGGTCAGCAATAGGGGTCATGACGCTCGGGCAAACAAGCCCAGTCTTCTATTAATTAGACTTGGCTGATGTTTATTTAATTGTGAATCCTCAACATGATGAAGGGAAAAAAGACAAAAGTCACCGTAGAAGCTCTAATTTTTTTTATATTAGTTCTTATTTTAGTTAACCTTATTATTTGTTTAAAAGTCAAAACACATTTGATATATTCGAAAGGATTTGTGAATAATGATCAAGTCTAGGCCTCTTTTGAATGATAAAATAGTCACATTTTAGAGAAATTATTTCTCGTAGGGAGCACATGGAGATTATCCGTTTGTTTTTTTTGATATTATTAAATATTAAAGAATGCTATACTATCTAAAAACTGCTATATTAATAATAAAATATTATATCGAGAATAAAATATTATAAAAATATCACAAGATCAATATAATATAACAAAATGATATCCTTTTTTCGCGGGGAAATGTGAGATTAAAAATCCCAAAAAATAAAAAGTCAAAATAGAGCTTTTTGGTTCCAAACTCTTATTCTTGTGCTGATTTTTTGCTCCTACTGCCAGCTCGCTTCATCACTGTCTTGTCACTTATTAGTGTTTCTTCTCTTCAGTTATCGATGGCCCCTCACACTGCGAAGGTAAGTTCTCTTCTCTCTATTTATTTCTTCTAAGTCAAAAAGTTTAGTTTCAGGTTGTTTCTGTTGCGTTAAATGTGATTTTTTCCACAATAGACAGTTGTTGTGCAATCTCAAGTTCCTAATCCCCAGTCCTAACACTCTTTTGCTAGTTATGACGAACTTCTAATTAACAAGATTTAAAGTGCTGGTAATGCAATGCATTGAGTTCATTCATTCTGCAATTTCAATTGTGTTCTATATCCGCCCTTTTCTCTCAAATGGGATTTATTAGAGAAAATATGTCGGTGTTCTAGGAATAAATTTTCTCTTTAATTTTATTCGTATAACTCATTACCGCTTATATCACACCTAATTAAAAAATAATCTCATATCCCAAGTCTCAGAAGCATTTTAAATTATCCAGTAATCTTACTTTTCTCTTTGTTTCAGTCAAATTTCTCAATTTATCCGCAAGTAGTAATTCGACACTCTAATTTGCAAAATAAATCGTATTTCTCTTTGTTTGCTGCGAAAACTGAAAATTCTCCGTGAAAAATCAAACAGCCTAATGCCTTCACAAAACTCATAAATAAAGAAATGGTTTCTCTCCTTTTATGTCGTCAACTCTTCTATGGGGAAATTTAGAGAATAGATTGGTACGCATTGCAGGATGAACATTTATCTTACTTTCAAACAAAAACTATAATTAGTAAACTCGTATGATATTTTTCTGAATTTAAAGATTATACCTATGTCTTCAGCAACCTAAGTACAGTTGAAGTCTATATTTGGAATAATGAACATAACCAAGTCATATGCAGAGATGAGATATGGTCCTGAGCAGCAAGTGTAAGTTGGTAATATATTTTTGGACTTATTCTTTTTTACTCTATAAATTTTTATTGATTTATTTTCTATCTTTCACAGTTTCACTTTTACCAAGATAAATATGAAAAGTTAAAAAATAAAGGGTTTCAAAACTATGATTTGCCGAAAGTCATATATTGTTGGGGCGACTATTTTGCAGATGGATTTAATTGTAACACCCCAATGATAGAAGATATTTACCAGCAATATTATTGGGAGGAAATCCTACAAGACTTTGTGAAATTGCATCATATAAATGAAGACATTACTTGTCGTGGGAGCTTGCCACACCAGTACGTTTTTGTAGATTTTGTACCTCAAGTAATTGGTAGTCCGTAGAGTTTGAAGAAAGTTGCAGAAATACTCATGTAAATGAATTAGTTTGTTAGTCTTCTACTATTTTTTTTCTTTCAAGAAGTCAGTAATTTTCAAACTTCTGTTCATACATGTGAATCAGCCACAAAACAACAAGATAACGATGAAAACAACATACATATGCCTAGATAATTTGCCAATTTACTCTTCCTGGAGTACAAAACCCACACAACAAATCACATGCAACACGAGTGTACCCGTTCATACCCCACGATAGGCCATGATCGTTCTTAATAATGTAATAAGGTTCGTCTCTATAGTTTTCATATCCCATAACAAGCACAACATGGAATGGTAGTGGCGGTCTACCCAACTCATGTATAAGCAACTCATGTTTATACACGTCCATTGTACTCTAAGGGCGAGTGAAGCTTTAATATGGAATAATGATCGCGGTATTGGGGCCTCGACTGAAAGCGTCAATGATTGAATCTTTATAACCTAGACGTGTCCAGCCCGTAATAGTAGCTTTAGGTCGTACATATTGATCACTCCTGCACTCACCATGTTGATCCACACAGGTATAGTATTTCTCAAGAAGCAGTCCATTACTTGATACATAGTTATAAACATCATCAAATGTGGACTCACAGTTCAGAATAGGAAGGTAGTCCATGATTTGTTTTTTTGAAAAATCAGACGCAACATTTGGAATTGGATGCAATAGCTGCAATCCTAGCTGAAGGATTTGCAATTCTAATCGAGCACTAATAACCGAAGAAACTACAAAGGAAGCACACAACAGTAAATGGCCTTGATCAGCAATAGGGGTCATGATGCTAGGGCCAAACTAGCCAAGTCTTCTACTAATTAGACTCTGCTAATGTTTATTTAATTGTGAATCTTCAACATAATGAAGAGAGAAAAAAGCCAAAAATCACCGTAGAAGCTCCAAAGTTTTTCATACCAGTTCTTGTTTTAGTTAACCTTATTATTTGTTTTAAAAGTCAAAACGCATTTGATTTATTCGAAAGGATCTGTGAATAATGATCAAGTCTTTGCCTCTTTTGAGTGATAAAATAGTCACATTTAAGAGAAATTTTTTCTCGTAGGGAGAACATGGGGATTATCAGTTTGTTTTTTCGATATTATTATATATTAAAAAATGCGATGCTGTCTTGCAAACTGCTATACTAATAATAAAATATTATATCGATAATAAAATGTTATAAATATCACAAGGTCAATATAATATAACAAACTAGTGTCCTTTTTTTTACGGGGAAATGTGGGATTAAAAATCCCAAAAATAAAACATCAAAATAGAGTTTTTTGATCCAAACTCTTGTTCTTGCGCTGGTTCTATGATCCTACTGCCAGCTCACTTCATCATTATCTCGTTGTTTATCGGTATTTCTTCTCTTCAGTCATCACTTGTCTTCAGTCAATGGACCCACAGTGCGAAGGTAATTTCTCTTCTCTCTATTTTTTTCTTCTAAGTCAAAAAGTTTAGTTTTAGGTTATTTCTGCTGTGTTAACTGTGGTTTTTTGTACAATAGACACTTCTTGTGCAACCTCAAGTTCCTAATCCCCAGTCCTACCACTCCTTTTCTAGTTATAACAAATTTCTAATTAACAACATTTAAAGTACTGACAATGCAATGCGTTGAGTTGATTCTGTCATGACCCCAAACCAGACCCGATCGTGATGGAGCCTCTCATGAAACAAGGCCAGCCGACACAAACCCTCAAACCATTTAATTACAGTTATAATGTGATTTTTAAGTCATAGATAAACTATAAATTCCAAAATAATGAGTGAAATAGAACAATTGCGGAAACAACACAACCCGACATCGGGGTGTCACCAGTCATGAGCATCTAAACATCCGTCTAAGAGTATGAAAATGCTACACAATCTAGTAGAAGAAAAGTAAAGATAGGAAGGAGAAACACTGGGCGGCAAATGCCGAGAAGCTACCTAGTCAACTCCGAGTAATGCCTGCGGTGGAAGCAAATTACCCCTCGCTAGCGTGACCCGAGACTCCTGGATCTGCACGCAGGGTGCAGGGAGTAATATGTCAACTTAGTAAGTAATAAAAGTAAAGGCAGCTGAGCGATAAGAAAACACGTAAAACATATCAAAATGCTACAAAGAGGTAGTATAAAACCAGAAAAATGCAATAAAACAGAAAAAAACTCATAGAAACACCTTAGATCAGTAAAAACCTCTTTAAAACACCTTTTTGCAGTTCAAACGAATGAATGATGACAGGGAGAAAAGATAGAAATATAAATCAGCCCCTCGGGCAAAGTACCAACAAAACCAGCCCCTCGGGCAATAACATGGAACTACATCAACCCCTCAGGCTATATCACATCTCACACTGGGTACCCGCGCTCACTGGAGGTGTGCAGACTCCGGGAGGGGCCCCTTACAGCCCAAGCGCAATAACAAGCCATCTCGTGGCATAATCAAACAGGCTTTCAGCCTCACATCAAGCCACCTCGTGGCGTAACAACTCAGACCCTCGGCCTCATAATCATGAATCAGTACAATACCGTTGTGGCACGCAGACCGACCCCATAATATCCTCACAACACAGGCCCTCGGCCTTACTCAGTCAGAACCTTACAAGCCACTCGGGCAATGGTAAAACATGATGCTCAGCCAAAATATCATTTAAGATATCAAAAACAAGTAAAGATGGCTGAGTTGTGAAAATAGTAGAATATAGCATGACTGAGTACAAATACGAAGTCAAAACAGTGAGGAATAGTAGTAAAATCCCCCTAAGGGTCCAAAACAGTTGGCACGAGGCTCAAATATGGCATTCAGCCCAAATCATGATGATAGAAAACAATTTTCAATCAAATACACGGTTAAACAGTCATACAGGATGGACTAAGTCACAATCCCCAATGGTGCACGACCCCACGCTCGTCATCTAGCATGTGCGTCACCTCAAAGTAGCACAAAATTTAGACCAATAATGGTGAAACTTAGACCCAAAATTGCGGATATGGTCTTTTAAAACATTCTGCCCAACTATTCAAAATCCTTCTTCGCGAATGCGGTCAACGCCTCGCGTTCGCGAATCACAAACTTATGTTGACCACTTTTCCTTCATCGCGATCGCGACTCCCTGTACACGAACACGAAGGCTCATCTTCCCAACTCATCACAAACATGACTCCCCACCCGCGAATGCAAAGAACAAATCGACCTGGACCCAGCTGCTCCCCTTTCTTCTCGCGAACGCGGCTAGACCCTTGCGAACGTGATGACCATTGATCTGAACCCTTCACAATTGCGGGATCACCTTCGCGCATGCGAAGGCCAACTTCACAGCCTCACATTCCAACCCTTCGCGAATGCGGGACATGCATCGCGAACGCGAAGGTCAAAAACCTGCAACACCAACATCAATTTTTCTGCAATTTCCTCCAACATGAAATGGTTCGTTTAACCATCCGCAACTCACCTGAGGCCCTCGAGACCTCAACCAAACATGCCAACATATCCCATAACATCATTCAAACTTGGTCCAACCTTCGGAATGCTAAAAACAACATCAAAACACCAAATTTGCATCAGATTCAAGCCTAAGAATTCCAAAGACTTCCAATTTCCGCTTTCGATCAAAAAGTCTATCAAACCTCGTCCGAATGACCTGAAATTTTGCAAACACGTCACAAATACAAACATACTCCAACTTTCAGAATTCCATTCTGCCCCCATATCAAAATCTCACCTATCAACCGGAAAATGCCAAAATTCCAATTTCGCCAATTCAAGCCTATATATACTCCGGACCTCCAAAATACATTCCGATCATGCTCCTAAGTCCCAAATCGCCTCCCGAAGCTATCCGAACCATCACAATTCACATCCGAGCCCTTTTTCACATAAGTTAACATCCGATTGACTTTTTCAACTTAAGCTTACTCAAAAGAGACTAAGTGTCTCAAACCTTACCAAAACCTCTCCGAACTCGAGCCAACCAACCCGATAACACATAATACAGTTGAACAAGACAATAAGAAGCAGAAATGGGGGAAACGGAGCGGTAACTCATGCAATGACTGGTCAGGTCATTACATCCTCCCCCTCTTAAACAAACGTTCGTCCTCGAACGAGTCAAGAAAAATACCCGTGGCCTCAAATAGGTGAGGATATCTGCTTTATATCTCTCGCTCGGTCTCCCAGGTAGCCTCCTCCATGGGCAGACCTCTCCACTACATTGAAGTTATATCCTTTGATCTTAACTTTCGAACATGACGCTCTAAAATATCCACTGGCTCCACATCATAAGTAAAATCATCATCTAACTGAACCGTACTGAAATCCAAAACATGAGACGAATCGCCAATATACTTCCAAAGCATAGAAACATGAAATACCGGATGCACACTCGACAAGCTGGGTGGCAAAGCAAGCTCATAAGCTACCTCCCCAATCCTCCGAAGCACCTCAAAAGGCCCAATGAACCGAGGACTCAATTTACCTTTCTTCCCAAATCTCATAACACCCTTCATGGGTGAAACCTTCAATAGAACCTTCTCACCAACCATGTAGGACACATCCCGAACCTTCTTGTCGGCATAACTCTTTTGTTTCAACTGCGCTGTACGAAGCCTCTCCTGAATCACCTTCACCTTGTCTAAAGCATCCTGCACCAAGTATGTACCCTATTAGCCTAGCCTCTCCCGGCTCAAACCAACCAACTGAAGATCTACATCGCTTCCCATACAAAGCCTCATATGGAGCCATCTGAATACTCGACTGGTAACTGTTGTTATAAGCAAACTCTGCAAGCGATTGAAACTAATCATATGACCCTCCAAAATCAATGACACAAGCGCACAATATGTACTCCAATATCTGAATAGTGCTCTCGGACTGCCCGTCTGTCTAAGGGTGAAAAGTTGTGCTCAACTCAACTTGAGTACCCAAATCTCGTTGCACAGACCTCCAAAATTGTGAAGTAAACTGAGTACCCCTATCTGAAATGATGAAAACTGGGACACCATGCAAATTAACAGTATCCCGGATATAGATCTCTGCCAAACGCTCTGAAGAATAAGTAGTATACACAGGAATGAAGTGCGCAGACTTGGTTAGTCGATCCACAATCACCCAAATAGCATTGAACTTCTTCAAAGTCTATGGGAGCCCAACTACAAAGTCCATGGTGATCTGCTCCCAATTCCACTCTGGAATATCCATCTGCTGAAGTAAGCCACCTAGTCTCTGATGCTCATATTTCACTTGCTGTCAATTGAGACACTAAACTACAAATCCCACAATGTCCTTCTTCATTATCCTCCACCCATAATGATGTCTAAGATCCTGATACATCTTCGCGGAACCCGGATGAATAGAATACCGCGAGCTATGAGCCTCCTCTAGAATCAACTCCCGAAGCCCATCCATATTGGGCACGCATATCTGGCCCTGCATCCTCAACACCCCATCATCACCAATAATCACATAGCATCATCGTGTTGAACTTTGTCCTTAAGGACAAGCAAATGAGGATCATCATACTGGCGCTCACTGATGCGGTCAAATAAGGAAGACCGAGAAATCACATAGGTCAATATCTAACTGGGCTCCGAAATATCTAACCTCATGAACCGATTGGCCAAGGCCTGAACATTAAGTGCAAGAGGTCTCTCTTCAACTGGAATATATGCCAAGCTTCCCATACTCACCGCCTTTCTACTCAAGGCATCGGCCACCATATTGGCCTTCCTCGAATGGTACAAAATAGTAATATCATAATCCTTTAGCAACTCCAACCATATCCACTACCTCAAATTGAGATCCTTCTGTTTGAAGAAGTGCTGAAGGCTACGATGATCAGTAAACACCTCACAAGACACACCATACAAATAATGCCTCCAAATCTTCAACGCGTGAACAATGGCAGCCAACTTCAAATCATGAACAAGGTAGTTCTTCTTATGGGGCTTCAACTGACGAGAAGCATAAAAAATAACTCTACCCTCATGCATTAACACACACCCAATACCAACTCTCGAAGCATCATAATACACGGTATAGGAACCTGAAGCTGATGGCAAAACTAACACTGAAGTTGTGGTCAAGGCAGTCTTGAGCTTCTGAAAGCTCTCCTCACACTAGTCCGACCACCTGAATGGAGCACCCTTTTGAGTCAACTTGGTCAATGACAATGCGATAGATGAGAATCCCTTAACAAACCGACAGTAATAACCCGCCAAACCAAGAAAGCTGCAAATCTCTGTGGCTGAGGACGGTCTGGGCCAACTCTGAATTGCCTCTATCTTCTTTGGATCAACTTGAATACCCTCGCTGGACACCACGTGCCCCAAGAAAGCCACTGAACTAAGACAAAAGTTACACTTAGAGAACTTTGCATAAAACTTCTCCTCCCTCAATCTCTGCAACACAACTCTCAAATGCTCCGCGTGCTCCTCCTGAGTATGCGAGTATTCCAAAATATCATCAAAGAAAACTATGACAAATGAGGCGAGATAAGGCCGAAACATGCTATTCATCAAATGCATGAACGCTGCTGGGGCATTGGTCAGTCGACATCACCATAAACTCATAATGACTTTGTTAGTTTGTATGAGTCTACCAAACAGTAGAGTACCTGGTCCTCTATGAGGTTGTACTGAGAATGCTAATAAAACAGTAAGTAAATAAGACAAGGATTTTACGTGGAAAAATCTCAACTCAAGGGGACAAAAACCACGACCTACACCTGTAGGCTTTCAACTTCACTAACTTGTAAACACCTATTGCAAGCCACCTTGTAATGACTCCATTATAAATAATTCAACTCAACTAACTTGTGATACTCTTACCACAAGCCACTTTGTCACTCTCTAGTTACAAAGACTTTAACTTATGACTAAACCTAGTCACAACATAAACTCAGAGAGTTTACGAATTTTACAAGAGGGTTCCTAATCAACGCTTCTTGCTAAGCAACTTAGGAGATACAATAAGAACAATCACAAAGTTACAAGTCAACTAAGGACAACAAAATAATAACTTTTGGAACTGGTCCGTAGTAGCGTTTAACTTTGTTCTTTAAGCTCGTGAGAATTAATTTCTCAGTCTTTGCAAAAGGCTTGAATGAGAAACTGAAGTATTCAAGTGATGTTTTGATATAAACTCATTGTTGATACACCTTGATGACATCACTTGAAATGATGTAAGCACTTTAGTTGGTCAAGGAATAAGTGGCCACTAGAAATAGTGCAGTGCAGGCAGAAATAATACAGGCAGTCACGTCGCTTCCAGCAGTGTCCCATTAACTTCATACTGCTATGAGGGAACCATAAGGGTATCAGGTCCTTATTTGGTTCTCTATCCCCTGAAGCTATAGTAGTTCATATTTAGCTGGAATCCATTAACTTGCAGTGTCGCCCAAGTGTGTCAGGTTCCCTATCTGGTCCTTGACAGTAAGTTTGTTAGATCATCAAAACATAAGTCAAAGACATTAAAAACCTATCAATTTCCTCCTTTTTGATGATGGCAAACTTAAACAGTAATAACTTGTATTTAGAGCAAGAAGAATTAGATAAAGTAATAGGAGCTCATAAGTTCCCCTGACTTTATGCCTTCCTTTTTGAATCATGTTCCCCCTAACTATATGCCTGCCTTCTTTTTGAATCATTTTATCTTTGACTCTATACTTTATTTATTCCCCCTTTTGGCATCATTAAAAAAGCACAAACAATCAAACAACATAAAGAAGTCTAGCCGAGCTAACTTATGTCACATGTGTGCACACAACATGATAGAGAAGAGAATTTAAAATTCAAGCAATGAGACAATAAAAGAGGATAGATTTTATATAGATAAAGATTTTATATGCCTTTGCTTAAAAAGCAAAGGCGACAGTGGACTGTTAAGACGGGAGCAGTACTGTTTTATCCCAACCACATCAAAAAAGGAAAACAAAACATCTGCCAAAAAAACTTAAAAGAACATTCCAGAAACTGGTCACTGAAGGGGTACTTAGGGGGCACTAGGAGTAGAGAGTTGGAGGCTGCAACAAGTGTTTGGAGAACTAGGTCTATTCGGGCATTGGCCAACTTTTTCTCATTGAGCAGTTCTGCTTTTAGGTTCTCTACTTGTGCCCTGAGAGCAACATTCTCTTTTGTCAAACGAGCTACTTCATCATTTGACGTCAGAACCCCTTGGTCTTGCTGACCTTCCAGGATAGCATTCCTAGCCTTCAACCGGCGAATCTCCTCAGTTGCACTATTTTGAGGATTAATGAGTTGTGAGACGGTTGATGTACTTCCTACCCCCAATTCTTTTTTATGCACTCGCATTCTTCCAACATTGTATGTGAGAAAGTCTGCTTCTTAGTTCCTACCTTGCCTTTCCCTAACGGCACCTCGAAGAACTTAAACACTCGCATAAGCAGAAACCCGTAAGGAAGGCCATGATTACCATCCTTGAAGGTTGCTACTTTTTGCATGTGTTCAATCATAATAGTAGGTAGGCTTACAGGAGTAAAGCTATCCAGTTGCTCCATCAAAAATAGGTCAGACATAGAAGTCATGGACCTCCTCTCAGCACAAGGCAATAACACTTTGTTTACTAATTCAAAAACAGTTGATAAACATGGAGTGGTGCCTTCTTGTGGATCTGGTCCCCCTTTTGGTTTGCATTGTCCTTCACCACGACATTTATGAAATTATACTGATACACATCCTTCACACTGGACATATGAATTGTAAGGACTTTAAGAATTTCCCCAAGCAACTTTACATCGAACACGATATCTACTCCATTCACCAAAGCACAAATGTGGTCGGTCTCAACGGGAAAGAGACTAGAAAAGAAGCTTTGAACTCATCCTCATACACCTTAGGTGCATCTATTTGGAATAGATGCCCCCAGCATTGAAACTCAACCATTTCAAGAACTTGTTGCATAGCATCCATCTCAGAGATTGCTGGGTCAAAGTATGATCCAGCAGAACCTTTTGGTGCCTTAGGCATTCTAAAACGAAACTGCCTTCACTCCTCAGTCTCTTTACAGAACCAAGTTCTTGAACAGTTTCAGACTTGCGTTTGCCAGACTTCCCACCACTTGATTTCTTTTTTCTTAGACTTATTTAACACATCCTCATCAGACATCGAGGACTCACTCACAACATTCTTCAACTTGGAACTGGGGGTTGAAACTCTCTCTACTGAAGTAGGTTGCTTCTTCTTCTAGGACCGTCTCACCAATGATCCATGTGCCTCAGGTGTTTCCTCTTCCACTTCTACCACACGGACTGCTTTATCACATACAGGCACATTATCTTTCACTAACCTCCTCCTTTACTTCTTACTACTTTTTCTGCTCTTTTGAAGGGCAGAGTCGTAGGCCACCTTAGCTTGCAACCTGGTAGTAGGTCACTTGGTGGAAGACTCAGGAGTGGACACCACCCTTCGCTTAATTATGAACGCATCAAGAGCCAGGTTGTCTAAATCCTCTTCATCACTGGACCTCATCTCAGGAGCTTGAATGTCTAGAGGTGCAACAACAAATGGAGGAGCAAAACTGTCCTGGGAATGAGGACCCTGGCCTGGGTCCTCCAGAGAGGGATTAGGTGCCTCATGTGAGGGCCCAGTAGTTTCTGCTAGTGCAGCGTCCTCAACAATCACTATGGCTCCTTCTTCCCCCATACCCTATACTTCATTTTTCTGAAAAATTATCTCATGAAGGAGTCAGCAGATACCACAAAGATAGTTACAACATTTTCTACCTCAATCGGCACCACTGCCACCACGGACTCTGCAATAACAATGGCGGAACCCTCCGTTACCTCATTGCTTTGACCTTTTTCTCCACTTGTTCTTTGATTTATGAGAACCTCAGAAGATAGAGAAGACGAATCAACAATTTTAGGGTTTCTGAAATGGAGAGAGACGGGGAATCTGGGTGAGGCGTTATTTCAACAGGGAGAGCAGAAGTGGTTATAAAAGACTCAGAGGGGACAAAAGACTCCATAGGTTTTTCAGTACCAGGGATGACAGAGGCAGGGATGTCGGAGTTTGTATCAGCCATTGAAAAGATGGAATGAAGGTACTCTAGGAAGTTCTAATGGAAGACTTATGGTTTGTGGAGAAAAGAAGAGGGTTTTATTAAGGATGGATAATTATGAAGAGAGAGATAGGGATCGGTTCTCAAACGACGGTGTGCGTGGAGAAGTGAAAAATTTCAGAGGGAGATGGAATGATTTGAAGAGAAGAGACATGACAGCAGGATCTGAAAAGGTGGATGACATGGAAGTTGTGTTTTATACCTTTTTAAGACGTGTATTTTAGAATGCACAGAACTACTCACCTTTGGTACAAGAACCAGGTTTTTGACCTGTTATTTGAAAGTATCTGTCACGCCTTGAACCTGGGAAGGCGTGGCTGGCACCTAGTGCTGCACTGGCCCGAACGAACCACTTTGTAATTCATTCATTTCTTTTATAACTATCATGGGACAACATGACAACAACTCGTAACGTATAACTATAAGTGGCAACATTGTATCGCTAAGCTATTATTCTTGAAACGTGAATACATATGGGCCGTCAAGGCCTCTAATATACTGTACAAACTGAACCTCTATCTACAAAGCCTCTATGATTATTTGACGTCAAATGGGACAGGGTACCGGCTTACCCATAAGTCTGTAGCAAACTCTGACACGATAACTCATAAACTTAGATGCACTCCGAAGGAGGTGGAGCCGTACCGATCATTTGCTGAATGCTAACCTCGTCTACTATGAGGGCCTGTAAAACTGTTTGTCCATACCTGCAGGATTAAATGAAGTATCCCCAACAAAAGGACGTCAGTACGAATAATATACCGAGTATGTAATGCATGTACTGAAAGTTGAAACTGAACTGATAATATAATATGTGAAAGCAACTGGAAGTCAAAGATAATATGAAGATATGCTTACCTGTTGATACTGACTCAACTCTCTCAATATAGTAAGTAAAATAGTTGTCCAGCCCTGTGTGTGTGTGTATATATATATATATATATATATATATATATATATATATATATATATATATATATATATATATATATATAACTGCTCTACCGTAGCAGGCTCGCTCATAGGCGCTCGACCATACTTGGCTCTGTATCTCGACCAACTAGGCTCGCTAATAAGCGCTCGACCACAGTAGGCTCGGTATATATATAACTGCTCTGCCGTAGTAGGCTCGCTCATAGGCGCTCGACCATACTAGGCTCTGTTTCTCGACCAACTGGTCTCGCTCATAAGCGCTTGGCCACAGTAGGCTCAGTATATATATAACTTACCATATGATCAGAGGTTGCCCAATAGGGGCCTGCCCATCGATTATAGCTCGATGGTAATAAAAATACTGTAATACTGTATATATAAACTCTCTGCTCTCTTGACTGGAAAAAAGAAATAGTCAATTAAATAAGAAGTCCCGATAAGGAGAATATTGTAACTTACAAAATTAGGAAAATATATGTAATTTCAGGGATATGAATTTTTCTTTATGCCTTGTTATCAAACTTGTGTAATAAAAAAATCTTGCCAAAATGAAGGAAGGGCTTAGCCTTAACATACCTGGAGTAGGGAAAAATACGTATGATATTCTTGGAAAAGGTTACACAGTACTCCTTTAAAATCTTTAGAATCATCAAATAGATTGTTCCAAAGCAATTAATACTAGAGGCAAATTTTGTAACTCTAATACACTAGGTTAGGCAGTAGGTTAATCCTTCTTAAACGTTACAACAAGGCCTAGTAGCAAGATTAATCCTTCTCCAACTAATTTGAATTAGTAGAATCTTCACAAGAAATGCTAACTCTCTCGTCTTCAGATAAATGCAAATATTATGTAGGATCAATTCTACCTCCAACATAAATGAAGATTCAACTGTCTCCTAATCCTCCCCCATAAGGATTTCAATCAATCAATTACTGCTACCAAGACATGATAGAATCGGCATTACCAAACTTGTCAAAAATATCTAGATGCAGTAATAGTTAAGCTGGTACTGTAAATCATATCTCATCAAAAAACACGACTACTGGTCATAATTAAAATCCCCACAATCTTCTCAAATATTTATCTTTATCGAGTATGGAAAATGAAGAGAAGCAGAAAACATCCTTATGAAATATAAGTAAGTTTTAAAATACTAAAACATAAGAATATGATGAGCAGATAAAGTTAAATTGATGTTAAGTTATGGATGACTAAGAAATGAAGTCCATGAGTTATCTAATTTGGTTACTAAATGAAGAGTCATCATTTTATAATGCAAGGTTGCCACGTGGGGTTAGGGGGAAATTTTTATCTCTATCCAACTTATTAGTTAATTAGGTAATGTTTCGTTATCCGGTAATTAACGAATTACCCGCATAATTAAGAATTGTCGCAAATTACTTACAATTCTACTTATTTTTAATACACTTTATATAACTTAATATAATATATTTTACTATCACGGTCTTGTGGTACCATATAAAATAAATATATACAATATTATTTCTTTAAAATGTCCATGTTAAAAAAACACGTATTTTGTTAACTTCTAATTTTCCTAATCTCATATAAAGTGTATAGATTTTCGTACGCTCAATCTTTGAAATGGTAAAAAGATAATCTCCTTTTGTTTGTACTTCATAAAATTATCCATATTCAGTGGTAGAAACGTGAGTATTGAAATATTATTAGCTCGTCTGTATTTTTGTACAGAAAATAAAATTTGGCGAAGAACTTTACATTAACTGTTCAACTTTGCATTAGTCATATAATTTAGTTTCCGGCATAAATAAACCCCACCATAACTTATGCAAAAATCTACGATATTGAAGCAAGCTATTAAAAGAGAGTACGCCTGCCCATATTAGAGCACCTAACGTTACTAAATTTCCTTCTAAGTAAATCGATTGTTAGGATAAACAAAATATAACTTGTTGACAAGTGAAAAAGATGAATATTATATGGTAAGAAGTTCTAATAATATTTTTTTTAGTTAGTTGGCATAAAGGGTTTAAACTTACAGGGTGTAACATCCTTCCATCATTAGAACATTCGTCCTCGAATGTTAACTCTGGGAGATTTGCAAAATTTTCACTAGGGTCTCCTGTATAACTTAAGCTAAAACCAAAACTATATCTGAAGTCTCAACTATTCACAATCTTTTGTGCTTCAGTATTTCTTATCTTCTTCACATTTTCCTTACTTACTTTTCAATCTCTCATCGTATCTTCTGTTTCTTTCATAACCTCCCTTCCACATTACGCTTTAAAGATCTACTGTGATACATGCACCTCTGGTGCGTACTAAATCTGGCGAAAGCTTCATACTGACTTTTTACGACTTAGTTCTATGGCACAATCTGAAAATAATAGAAGGGTAACATTTCCTAAATGCCTTATAGCCTCTCAATTATAAATGTGGCGCGCAGCACATCCATAAGTGAGACTCTACTAGGCACAACTTTGTAGACTCCCTAGGATACGACCCGCTCTGATACCACTTTGTCATGCCCCGAACCTAAGAAGGCGTGGCTGGCACCCGGTGCCGCATTGGCCCGAGCGAACCACTTTGTAATTCATCCATTCCTTTGGTAACTATCATGGGCCAACTTGGCCACAACTCGTAACATATAACTATAAGTGGCAACACTGTATCGATAAGCTATCGTTCTTGAAACATGAATACATATGGGCCGTCAAGGCCTCTGACATACTGTACAAACTGAACCTCTGTCTACAAAGCCTCTATGATTATTCGACGTCAAATGAGGCAGGGTACCGGCCTACCCATAAGTCTGTAGCAAATTCTGACACGATAACTCATAAACTTAGCTGCACTCCGAATGAGGTGGAGCCTTACCAATCCTTTGCTGAATACTAACCTCGTCTACTATGAGGGCCTGTCAAACTGTTTGTCTACACCTACAGGCATAAATGCAACGTACCCAACAAAAGAACGTCAGTACGAATAATGTACCGAGTATGTAAGGCATGTTCTGAAAATTGAAACTGAATTGATAATATAATAAGTGAAAGCAACTGAAAGCCAAAGATAATATGAAGATATGCTTACATGTTGATACTGACTCAACTTTCTCAATATAGTAAGTAAAATAATTGTCCGGCCCTATAAGTCTCGGTATACATATATATCTGCTCTGCCGTAGTAGGTTCACTCATAAGCGCTCGGCCATACTAGGCTTTGTATCTCGACCAACTGGGCTCGCTCATAAGCGCTCGGCCACAGTAGGCTCGGTATATATATAACTGCTCTGCTGTAGTAGGCTCGATCATAAGCGCTCGATCATACTGGTCTCTGTGTCTCGACCAACTGGGCTCGCTCATAAGCGCTCGGCCACAGTAGGCTCGGTATATATATAACTTACCATCTGATCAAAGGTTTCCCAATAGGGGTCTGCCCATCGATTATAGCTCGATGGTAATAAAAATATTGTAATACTGTATATATAAACTCTCTGCTCTCTTGACTAGAAAAAGGAAATAGTCAATTGAATATGAAGTCCCGATAAGGAGAATATTGTAATTTATAAAACTAGAAAAATATATGTAATTTCAGGGATATAAATTTTTCGTTATGCCTCGTTATCAAACTTGTGTAATGACAAAATCATGCCAAAATGAAGAAAGGGATTAGCCTTAACATACCCGGAGTAGGGAAAAATCCGTATGATATTCTTGAAAAAGATTGCACCGTACTCCTTTCAAATCTTCAGAATCATCAAATGGATTGTTCCAAAGCAATTAATACTAGAGCCAAATTTTCAACTCTAATACACTAGTTTAGGCAGTAGGTTAATCCTTCTTAAACGTTACAACAGGGCCTAGTAGCAAGATTAATCCTTCTCCAACTAATTTGAGTAAGTAGTAGAATCTTCACAAGAAATGCTAACTCTCTCGTCTTCAGATAAATGCAAATATTATGTAGGATTAATTCTACCTCCAACATAAATGAAGATTCAACTGTCTCCTAATCCTCCCCCATAACGATTTCAATCAATCAATTGCTGCTACCAAGACATGATAGAATCGGCATCACCAAACATGTCAAAAATATCTAGATGCAGTAATAGTTAAGCTACTACTGTAAATCATATCTCATCCAAAAACATGACTACTGATCATAATTAAAATCCCCACCATCTTCTCAAATATTTATCTTCATCGAGTAAGGAAAATGAAGAGAAGCCGAAAACATCCTTATGCAATATAAGTAAGTTTTAAAATACTAAAACATAAGAGTACGATGAACAGATAAAGTTAAATTGATGTTAAGTTATGGATGACTAAGAAATGAAATCCATGTGTTATCTAATTTGGTTACTAAAATGAAGAGTCATCATTTTATAATGCAAGGCTGCCACGTGGGGTTGGGGGAAAATTTTTAATCTCTATCCAACTTTATAGTTAATTAGGTAATATCTCGTTACCAGATAATTAACCAATTGCCCGCATAATTAAGAATTGCCGTAAATTACTTAAAATTCTACTTATTTTTAATACACTTTATATAACTTACTATAATATACTTTACTATCATGGTCATATGGTACTATATAAAATAAATACATACACTATTATTTCATTAAAACGTCCATGTTAAAAAAATATATATTTTCTTAATTTCTAATTTTCCTAATCTCATATAAAGAGTATAGATTTTCGTACGCTCAATCTTTGAAATGGCAAAAAGATAACCTTCTTTTGTTTATACTTGGTAAAATTATCCATATTCAGCGGTAGAAACGTGAGTATTGAAATATTATTAGCTCGTCTAAACTCTTATACAGAAAGTAAAATTTGGCGGAGAACTTTACATTAACTGTTCACTTTTGCATTATTCATATAATTTAGTTTCCGGCATAAATAAACCCCACCATAACTTATGCAAAAATCTAAGATATTGAAAAAAGATATTAAAAGAGAGTACGCCCACCCATATTAGAGCACCTAACGTTACTAAATTTCCTTCTAAGTAAATCGATTGTTAAGATAAAAAAAATATAACTTTTTGACAAGTGAAAAAGATGATAATTTTATATGGTAAGAAGTTTTAATAATAATTTTTTTATAGTTAGTTGGCATAAAGGGTTAAAACTTACGGGGTGTAACATTCTTTCCCCTTTAGAACATTCGTCCTCGAATGTTAACTCCTAGAGATTTGCAAAATTTTCATTAGGGTCTCCTTTGTAACTTAAGCTAAAACCAAACTATATCTGAAGTCTCAACTATTCACAATCTTTTGTGCTTCACTATTTCTTATCTTCTTCGCCTTTTCCTTACTTACTTTTCAATCTCGCATCGTATCTTCTGTTTCTTTCATAACCTCCCTTCCACATTACGCTTTAAAGCTCTATTGTGATACCTGCACCTTTGGTGCATACTAAATCTGGCGAAAGCTTCATACTGACTTTTTACGACTTAGTTCTATGGCGCGATCTGAAAACAAAATAAGGGTAACATTTTCTTAATGCCTCATAGCTTCTCAATTAAAAATGTGGCGCACAACACATCCATAAGTGAGACTCTACTAGGCACGACTTTGTAGACTCCCTAGGATATGACCCGCTCTGATACCATTTTGTCATGCCCCGAACCTAGGAAGGCATGGCTGGTACCCGGTGCCGCATTGGCCCGAGCGAACCGCTCTGTAATTCATTCATTCCTTCTGTATCTATCATGTGCCAACATGACCATAACTCGTAACGTATAATTATAAGTGACAACACTGTATCGATAAGCTATCGTTCTTGAAACATGAATACATATGGGCCATCAAGGCCTCTGACATACTGTACAAACTGAACCTCTGTCTACAAAGCCTCTATGATTATTCGACGTCAAATGGGACAGGGTACCGGCCTACCCATGAGTCTGTAGCAAACTCTAACACAATAACTCATAAACTTAGCTGCACTCCAAATGAGGTGGAGCCTTACCGATCCTTTGCTGAATGCTAACCTCGTCTACTATGAGGGACTGTCAAACTGTTTGTCTATACCTGCAAGCATAAATGCAGCGTCCCCAACAAAAAGGACGTCAGTACGAATAATGTACGGAGTATGTAAGGCATATACTGAAAGTTGAAACTGAACTGATAATATAATAAGTGAAAACAACTGGAAGCCAAAGATAATATGAAGATATGCTTACCTGTTGATACTGGCTCAACTCTCTCAATATAGTAAGTAAAATAGTTGTCCGGCCCTATAAGGCTCGGTATATATATATATATATATATATATATATATAACTACTCTGCCGTAGTAGGCTCGCTCATAGGCGCTCGGTCATACTAGGCTCTGTATCTTGACCAACTGGGCTTGCTCATAAGCGCTAGGGCACAGTAGGCTCGGTATATATATAACTGCTCTACCGTAGTAGGCTCTCTCATAGGCGCTCGACCATACAAGGCTCTGTGTCTCGACCAACTAGGCTCGCTCATAAGCGCTCGGCCATAGTATTCTTGGTATATATATAACTTACCATCTGATCAGAGGTTGTCCAATAAGGGCATGCCCATCGAATATAGCTCGGTGGTAATAATAATACTATAATACTGTATATATAAACTCTCTGCTCTCTTGACTAGAAAAAGGAAATAGTCAATTGAATATGAAGTCTCGATAAGGAGAATATTGTAACTTACAAAACTTGGAAAATATACATAATTCAGGGATATGAATTTTTCTTTATGCCTCGTTATCAAACTTGTGTAATGAAAAAATCATGCCAAAATGAAGGAAGGGCTTAGCCTTAACATACCTGGAGTAGGAAAAAATTCGTATGATATTCTTGAAAAAGGTTGCACCGTACTCCTTTAAAATCTTTAGAATCATCAAATAGATTGTTCCAAAGCAATTAATACTAGAGCCAAAATTTTCAACTCTAATACACCAGGTTAGGCAGTAGGTTAATCCTTATTAAACGTTACAACAGGGCCTAGTAGCAAGATTAATCCTTCTCCAACTAATTTGAGTAAGTAGTAGAATCTTCACAAGAAATGCTAACTCTCTCGTCTTCAGATAAATGCAAATATTATATAGGATTAATTCTACCTCCAACATAAATGAAGATTCAACTGTCTCCTAATCCTCCCCCATAACGATTTCAATCAATCAATTACTGCTACCAAGACATGATAGAATCGGCATCACCAAACATGTCAAAAATATCTAGATGCAGTAATAGTTAAGCTACTACTGTAAATCATATCTCATCCAAAAACATGACTACTGATCATAATTAAAATTCCCTCCATCTTCTCAAATATTTATCTTTATCGAGTAAGGAAAATGAAGAGAAGCCGAAAACATCCTTATGCAATATAAGTAAGTTTTAAAATACTAAAACATAAGAGTATGATGAACAGATAAAGTTAAATTGATGTTAAGTTATGGATGACTAAGAAATGAAGTCCATGTGTTATCTAATTTGGTTACTAAAATGAAGAGTCATCATTTTATAATGCAAGGCTGCCACGTGCGGTTGGGGGAAATTTTTTAATCTCTATCCAACTTTTTAGTTAATTAGGTAATATCTCGTTACCCGATAATTAACCAATTACCCGTATAATTAAGAATTGCCGTAAATTACTTAAAATTCTACTTATTTTTAATACACTTTATATAACTTACTATAATATACTTTGCTATCATGGTCATGTGGTACCATATAAAATAAATATATACACTATTGTTTCATTAAAACGTCCATGTTAAAAAAATACGTATTTTCTTAACTTCTAATTTCCCTAATCCCATATAAAGAGTATAGATTTTCGTACGCTTAATCTTTGAAATGGTAAAAAGATAACCTTATTTTGTTTTGTACTTGGTAAAATTATCCATATTCAGTGGTAGAAACGTGAGTATTGAAATATTATTAGCTCGTGCTCGTCTGAACTCTTGTACAGAAAATATAATTTGGCGGAGAACTTTACATTAACTGTTCAACTTTGCATTAGTCATATAATTTGGTTTCCGGCATAAATAAACCCCACCATAACTTATGCTAAAATCTAAGATATTGAAACAAGCTATTAAAAGAGAGTGCCTACCCATATTAGAGCACCTAACGTTACTAAATTTCCTTCTAAGTAAAGCAATTGTTAGGATAAACAAAATATAACTTTTTGACAAGTGAAAAAGATGATAATAATATATGGTAAGAAGTTTTAATAATAATTTTTTTAGTTAGTTGGCATAAAGGGTTTAAATTTACGGGGTGTAACAATATCAATCCTCTTTTATTGTCTATGTACTGTATTTACAGCTTCTATACTCATCATGTGTGTTTACCTGCAACGATATTGAAGTGAGTTAGACTTGACCAGAAAACACTTTTAGCCAGTTTTACCAGAATGTGATTTTCATAGCTAAATGATGAGGAATCAGGTTCGTCTTTGGGCTTTAGCATCCCCAGCTTCACTCTGTTTCTTTCAAAATGTTCCCTATTTAATGCTTTGGTGAAGATATCTGGAATTTGGTCTTCTGTGCTACAAAATTTCATATAGATCAACCCTTTCTCCACATTGTCCCTCATAAAGTGATGCCTCACATCAATATGCTTGGTCCTTTTATGTTGAACTGGATTCTTGGCCATGTTGAGTGTACTGGTGTTGTCACGTAGAAGGGGCACACTCTCAGTAAGCACGCCAAAATCTTCCAGTTGCTGCTTAATCCATAGAAGTTGAGCACAACAGGATGCTGTAGCTACATATTCTGCTTCGGCTGTTGAAAGAGCCACTGAATTTTGCTTTCTTGTTCCCTAGGAGACGAGACATGATCCTAGAAAGTGAGCCATTCCAGAAGTGCTTTTCTTGTCCACAAGATAACCTCCATAGTCTGCATCAACATATCTAATGAGATTAAAACTGTTGCCTGAGGGATAATAAAGAACCAGGTCTTGTGTTCCTTTAAGGTATCATAGAATTCTTTTGGCAGCCTTCAAATGAGATTCCTTGGGATTTGATTGAAACCTTGCACATAGCCCCACACTGAAGACAATATCAGGTCTGCTGACAGTAAGATAGAGAAGAGACCCTATGAGCACGTGATTTTTGCCCTATATGAATTACTCCTATAAAATTCAAGAAAATAAAAATTTTCCATTATTTGTAATTTTATAGGATTTTGTGAGAATTTGTGCTAATTGTTTGCATTTCTATGCATATTTATTTATGTTAAAAATTATGAAAATGTCAAAAATATCATGCATTGCATTTAGGATTTATTTTTATGTTTTAAGGTTAATTAGTAAATTAGTTGCATTATTAAAAAAATGAAAATCACAAAAAAATTGGCTTCTTTTTGCAATTTTAGCCTTTTAGTTTTGAATTAGTAATTTCTTTTTTTTTTAAATTTAGGAGTAATTAATTTTCGTACATATTATGGTAGATAATTAGTTTAATTTTGTAAATATATCATTTTTAGGAATTTAATTTAGGTACTTTAATTAATTAAAAGAAAAAAAGAGAACAAATGAAAAGAAAAAGGGAAAAAGGAATTAGAGGGCTGTTTGTTTATTGGGCTAGTTGCTGAGACCAAGTCCCTTTCATACCCAAGGCCCAACCCCTCTTCTCACTAACCCACCCCAAGTCCACTCCCTTACCCTGTCCAAACCCTCCCCTTTAAATAAAACGACCTCGTTTGGTCCCCTCCCGTCTCAATAGTTGGATCAATGTGATCCAACATACCGGAACTCAAGTCCCCCGTGTATAAAGGTGTCGAAACCGGCTCACCCCCCCAGTCCAAAACCCCTCCCTCCCATCTTCATCTCTAACCTCAAGAACCCTAGAGATGCCGCCCAGAAACCCTCTGCCGAGGGCGACACCCCAAACCACTCCAATCCCCACCAATTTAACACCCCAGAATTCTTTTCACCTCCTCTCTCACAGTAGCCAAACCATGTCCCTTGAATCCCTCTCAATCTTCTCAAATTTTAGATGTAAAATCAACACCCCAAAACCCTAAAGTCCTCAAATCTACCCAAACTTACACCATGCAATCCCTCACCCTTTTTCTCCCTGAATATGCTTTTGGTTCCTCTCAAATCAACCCCAAGACCGTCAATGTTAAAGTAGGGGTTCTGAAAAAGCCCTAGGTTCTTCCCCCTTTTTCTTTTCTTGGTCAGTACGAGGTCGAGTGAACCCCAAACCGTCACTAATCGATTATCCCTTGTTAAGTACAATCGATTAATGATAGTCAAAGGTTCACTTCTTTCTTTAAAAGGCTGTTCGAGTTCATACAAGGTTCCATCTGAAGCGAGCATGGGGTAATTCTCTTTTGCTTTGTCTTATTTGTTTCCCTCTGATCTTCTCCTCATCTTTCTTTGAGTTCTTTCTTTATGAGTTTTATTTTTTGTTTAATTGCATGATTTAGGTTTCTGATTTTAAGTTTGTTAGTTAGTTTCTGTGCTTAATCGTTAATAATAGTCAGTTAGTTTAGAGGGTTAATGCTAAGTTTGCCTTTAGGTCATTAGGGATCTAGTTTTTTTCCTTTCTTCAATTTGGGTTTATTTTGGTGTTTAATGAAATTGAAATCAGCGTATTAGTATCTTGGTTTAATTCGATTCCTTGTTTAAATGGTTGATCTAATTGCTTCGAAGGTTGAAATAGGTTCATTCATCGGCTGTTTTTGCTAATAATAGTCTCAATTAGTTTAAACTATTGTTTTCCGAGTGTCTCTTTTAAAGTCCATTTTTTTAAATTCAAGGTTTGTTTGCTTAAGTTTTTGATTGAGTTCATTCCCTTATGGTTTGAGATTCAATTTGGGCTGTTAGTACACAAGCCTATGGGTTGGGTTGGGTTTTGGGTTAATTTGACCTAGGAGTGATTTCCTGAAGATAAATACGGGGGTGTCAAGGGCTGTCTTGGTCATTTTAACTTGAAAGAATCTTTGATAACTGCCTAAGAAAGTTCTAGGAAAGTGGGGAATATGCTGTTTCAGCAAATAGGTTGTAAGTTTAGGATGGGAATTAAACAAAAGGAAATTGATGAGGGGTAATTTTGAATGAATAAAATCAGATGTTGCTGCCCTAAAATCTTTCTAGAAAAGGCTATTTCACTCATTCTTTAAGCAGAGATCAGTATACCAAAAAACTAGAAACGGCTGAGAGATATACTCTGAAAAACACTCAAGTTTTCTGCATTCTTTTGGTTGGAAATTGTTTGAAATTGCTCTTTGATTTTCATTGTTGGAAGAGTTTAAAAGTTTTAAAGGATCTCTACTTTGTCTGGGGGTTGAAAATGGTTTGAAAGAGCTGAATGTTGCTGGGTTAATGTGCTGATTTACTGCTGTCGCTGATATCCTCACCTTATTTTGTTTACTTTGACTTCCAGGTATTCCTTGGCTCTTAAGTGACATATGAAGTGCAAATCTAAAAATGTGTAACCAAGTTGGAAGATTTGAGAATGAACCTCAATTTTGCTGAATATTAATCTATGTTCTTTAGAGTTTTTCCATGTCTATGTATTAATTTCAGTCCTTTCATGTGTTTTTGACTCTATCATGTTGATATTCTTATATTTCATCTTCAAAGTATGGTTTAAGCTTTTAACTTGTTATGTTATTTTTGTGATTGAGTTGGAGGTCTTTGTATTTGGACATTTAGAGGTTCTGAATGTTCTGTAGTGCAGGCTGTTGTGATTTATGACTAAGGAAGTTTTAAATGTTGCATTTTAAACGTATTTAATCTCAAGCTATGTTTTTAATCTGATTAAAATTGTTCAAAGTGACTTGGGCTGTCATGGAGTAACACGGCTGTTGGGTTTCGAATGAGACTTAACATATGCCCAAATCGAGCAGCCCAGTCTCAAGCTAGTTCCTTCAACTTTGGTGTAGTTGTTTAGTTTCCCCAGTGAAGTTTTGTTTAATGCATTACCTGATCTCAAGATGCTCATGTGATCATTTTTGTTTCAATATATTGCAGCAAGTATCACAGTTGGGCCTTGTAGTTGGCCCAGTTATGCTCAAATGCCTTTGCTGATCCTGTTTAGTCTTGGGCCTCATCTTGAGGCCAATTCCCCTTCAAATGTCGTTTGTTGTTACTGCAAGTCTGGAACTCGTTCACCCTAGACGTTAAGTTAAGATGGTATTTTGCATAGGCTGCTTATAGTAATGTTAGGTAAAATTTAATTTAGATAAGAATTGAAACCTCTTTAGATATCTTTAATTAAGCAAACTCTTTTAATTAGATTGAGGTGAGGTGTGCCATATCAAACAAGACATATAATTTATGGCCCTCATAATACGAGATCAAGAAATCACTTGAAGAAAGAGACTTGAGGCGTGCCATAAGCAAAATTAAATCATCTATAGACCTCACAAATGTCATAATTTAGATATTAAAAATGAAATTCGTAGTTTGCTTTAGGCGCGTTGATTATATAATTATCACGGCTATTACTAAAATCCGGGGATACATTTCATATGGCCCGGTTCTAATTTTCAACAAGGTTAAATAGAACGTGTCGTGACTTACAGGTGCATTTTATGTAGCGTGGCTTACGACATGTTTTAAATGACCTTGAAATAATTCCTTAAATCATTAAAGCAGTTAGAAAGTTAAAAATGCACGTAGGTTTAAAATGTGTAATTAATCAGATAATTAGGCCAATGTTAATAGTTGAGCGACCGTGCTAGAACAACGGAACCCGAGAATGCTTAACACCTTTTCCCGGGTTAACAAAATTCCTTATCCGAATTTCTGTGTTCGCGGACTATAGAACAAAGTCAATCTTTCCTCGATTCGGGATTTGAACCGGTGACTTGGGACACCATAAATTATCCCAATCGGAGACTCTAATTTTCAAAAAAAAAAAAAATAATCCCGTTTTGATTGTCACTTAAATTGGAAAAAACTCCCTTACACCCTTCCGGGGTGTGAAAAAGGAGGTGTGACAGCTCTGGCGACTCTGCTGGGGACAAGAACCCAGAACTTATGGTTCAGGGTTTAGAATTCGAGCTAAGAATAACTGTTATAGTTGGCTTTTATTTATTATCTGATTTTTATATGTTTGAGCCTAATGTGCTAATTGCCACTTTTTACCGCTTTGATATTGTTTGGACTGTATATAAATTGTTACAAAACCCTCCTCTCTCTAAGTCTTCTAAATCATCTGGGAAGTGTGCACTTTGTGTGACTTCTTTTCTGTTAGAGTCATATTCCAATTTTTGAACGAGGTTCGGACAAGTTGCAAAGCCGGTGAAGCTTGTATTCCCAGTACGCTGCCCCCCTTTGGCTCGAGCTGTTCGCTCGGGTAAGCCATGACTAGAACAAATAAACTCCAGGTTTTTATGCCTAGAATTACATAGCCTTATGCCAGATCCCTAGTAGGAACGCTTGTTGCATCACGTGCATCTGACTTTGGGGACTCAACACAGGGGTTGGGTCCGTCTAGGACATGTGTACCCAAAAAATAAAAGACCATCCTGATGTATTCTATCTGCTATATTGTGACGACCCGGTCAGTTGTCTCAGGAGTTATCGCTCCGTTTCCCCCATTTCTGCTTCTTTATGCTTCGTTATCCGTGTTTTGTGGTATCGGGTTGGTCGGATCGAGTCCGGAATGAGTTTGGCAAAATTGAGACACTTAGTCTCTTTTAAGGGAGTTTAAGTTGGAAAAGTCAACGGGATGTTGACTTATGTGTTAGACAGCTCAGATGTGAGTTTCGATGCTTTGGTTAGCTTCGGGAGGTGATTTATGACTTAAAAGTGTGATCGGAATGGGTTTTGGAGGTTTGGAGTAGATTTAGGATTGAATTGACAAAGTTGATATTTTGGCGATTTTCAGTTGTTAGGCGAGAATTTGATATAGGGGTCGGAATAGAATTCCGAGAGTTGTAGTAGTTTCGTTGGGTCATTTGGGATGTGTGCGCAAAATTTTCAGGTTATTCGGATGTGGTTTGGTCGGGTTTTTGATCAAAAGCAGAATTTTGAAGATTTTAGAAACTTAGGCTTGAATCCGAGGTGTTTTGGTTGTTTTAGTGTTGTTTAAAGTGTTTTGATGATTGGAAAAAGTTTGAATTGGGTATAAGGTTATGTTTGTACTTTTGGTTGAGGTCCCGGGGGCCTCGGGGTGATTTCGGATGGTTAATGGAGGAGTTGAGATGTTATTGCAACTGCTGAAACTTTGCTGCTTCTGGTGTTTTCGCACATGGGGTTTGGGGACCGCAGGTGCGGCGCCGCATATGCGATGGAGTGGCTGCAGAAAGCGATTATGAGGATTTGTCAGTGACAGCAAAAGCGGTAAGGATGGCCGCATCTACGGAGCTGCAGATGCGGAAGTCGTATCGCAGATGCGACTTTTGGGATCTTAAGTGAATTCCGTAGAAGCGGAAGATTTACCGCAAATGCGGTACCGCAGAAGCGGCGATGGGGCCGCAAATATGGAACAACTGGGCAGAAGAATTAAAAAGAGTCTTTCGCGAATTTTGGGTTATTTCATCATTTTTGGACTTCGACTTGGAGCTTTTTGGGCGATTTGAAAGAGGGATTTCAAGGGAACTTCACTAAGGTAAAGATTTTGGACCTAAAACACATTTCTATGGTAGTATTTCATTGATTAAGGCTGTAATTAAAGAAATTAAAGTGCCAAAAATGGAGGATTAGAGCTTGAGTTTAAGAGGCCTTTAAAGGTGGATTTGAGGGGTCATTTGGACTCCGATTTTAGTGTTCTTAATATGCATAGACTCGCGGGGAGATGAGGAATCTATTGATGTAAAAATTTCTGAATTTCGAGACGTGGGCCCGGGGGTCCGATTTTGGTAATTTCGGGATTTGTGCCCTTTATTGATTGTTTTCGCTTGGGTTTCATTCCCTTAGCGTATTTTGACGTTCTCGTTCGGATTTTGGTAGATTCGACGCATGTGGAGGCTGATTTGAGGGGCAAAGGCGTCGCAAGCTAGAGATTTAGCCGGTTTGAGGTAAGTAATGATTAAATGATGTTTTGAGGATTTGAAACCCCGGAATTGCACATCGTAGTGCTATATTGAGGTGAGACACACGCTTGATGACGAGTGTGGGGTCGTGTACTATTGGGGATTATGACTTGGTCCGTCCTGATTGATGATTTTACCGCGTATTTGATTGAAAACTATTTGCTATTAGCATTATTTGGGCTGAATGCCATATTTGGGGCCTAGTGCCAACTATTTGAACCCTTCAGGGATTTTTATTGATATTTCCTTACTGTTTTAACTTTACACTTGAACTCAGTCTTGTTATTTTTTACTATTTTCCTGCTAGCCATGTTTACTCAGTTTTAAGACTTAAATGATATTTTAAATGATGTTTAGGCTGAGAAACAATGTTTACTATTGCCCGAGGGGTTTGTGAGTATTTTTGATTGAGTAAGGCCGAGGGCCTAGTTGTGAGGAAACATTGAAACTGATTCGAGACAGAGGGCCTGAGATATATGCGCCACGAGGTGGCTTGATTGATATGAGGTCGAGGGCCTAGTTTTGATGCCACGAGATGGATTGTTATTGCGCTTGGGCCGTAAGGGGCACCTCCAGGAGTCTACACACCCCCAGTGAGCGTGGGTACCCATTGTGATGTGAGATTGAGCCCGAGGGATGGATTTTCTGATACTGTGCCCGAGGGGTGAACTTCTATTTGTTCACTTTACCTTAATTACATGTCAATTACTTGTTTGCTTGTTGAAAGACGTTTTACTTGATTTTTCACTAGTTTACTGCTTTTAAGTGATTTTTACTGCTTCATTATATAATGTCATGTGCCTTATGTGTTTTCTTACTTTCAGTCGTTATTTACATTTGTTACTTACTGAGTTGGAATACTGACTTTACTCCCTACACCCCATGTGCAGATTCAGGCGTTGCTGGTTCCGCTCCCGAGTGCTGATTCATTCCAGCTTCAGGCGGATCTTCGAGGAGTCTTTAGGTAGCTGTTGGCATTCGCAGCCTGGAGCTCCTCCCTATATCTTTCCTTTATATCCTTAGTTCAGTATTTAAACTCTGTAGTTGCATTTGAGGACATAGTGTTGTTAGATGCTCGTGACTTGTGACACCCCGGTTAGGGCTGTGTTGGGTTGTACTTCCGCATTTTTATCGATATTATCTGCTACTTTGTATTATTAATCATGTCTTAGACTGTTTTACTGTTGTTTTAACTATTTAATGTCGAATTGGGAATAATTGGCTGGCCTTGTCTTCACGAGATGCGCCATCATGACCGGGTCCGGGTTAGGGTCGTGACAAGTTGGTATCAGAGCCTAGGTTACATAGGTTTCACGAGTTATGAGCAAATTTAGTAGAGTCTCGCGGATCGGTACGAAGACGTCTGTATTTATCCTCGAGAGGCTGCAGAACCTTTAGGAAAAAAACTTCATATTCTTGAAATTCTTGTCGTGCGAACTTGCTGATCCGAGTACTAAACTTCTTTCTACTCTCTCACAGATGGTGAGGACACACGCTAATGGTCGGGTTGGATGACCCCCAGTAGCACCAGAGGCCGAGGATGCTGCCGTGGTCGTGGTAGTGGCAAAGCAACAAGAACAGCACCTGCAGATCCACCAGCTGCCCCAGTTCAGGATCAGGTCCCAGTTATGGACGCTCTAGCAGCATCAGCTCAGGCATCAGCTATGCCCATCGTGATTCTGGGTCTTCAGGAGGCCTTGGCTCAGATCTTATCAGTTTGCACTGGCCTAGCTCAGGTAGTTTCAGCCACTACAGCCGCATCTACTTCTTAGGCCGGGGGAGGCAATCAGACTCCCGCTGCTCGCACACCTGAGCAAGTCATGCAGAGACTTTAGACACCGAGGGCGCATCTAGCCCAGCCGGTTGCAGCTGCTCAGGACTATGTATTTCCTGTCATGCTGGAGGATGTGCAGCGTAGGTTGGAGAGATTTGGTAGACTTCAACCTCCGACCTACAGCGGTGCAGAGAGCGAGTATGCCTAGGGCTTTTTAGACAAGTGTCAGAGGATGCTTCGTACAATGGGTATTCTGGAGACTAGCGGGGTCGCTTTTACCACCTATCAGTTTTCAGGAGCTACTTTCACTTGGTGGGAGGATTTTGAGAGGCGTAGGCCTATTAGTTCAACACCCATTTCCTGGAAGCAGTTCTCCGTTCACTTTCCGGAGATGTATGTACCGCAGTCTCGCAAAGTGGAGTTGCGTAGGCAGTTTGTGTGGTTGCTTCAGGGGGAGATGACCGTGTCATAGTATGAGTTGAGGTTCTTTGAGTTTGCTCGTCATGCCATTTGGTTGGTCCCGACGGATAGAGAGGGGATTAGGAGGCTTGTTGATGGTCTTACTTATCAGCTCCGTATTCTGATGTACAGGGTGAGGGTGACTGGTGCTACTTTCGAGGAGGTTGTGGATATTTCCCGTGAGATTGAGACTGTTCGTCGCTAGGAGCGAGAGGAGAGGGAGGCCAAGAGGACTCGAGGATTTGGCAGCTATAGTGGTACTCCTTCGAGGGGTCAGTTTCATCACGGTAGAGGCCGTTCATTAAGGTCTGCTCAGCCAGCTCACCCAGATTATCGTGGGGCATCTTCGGGTCATGGTTATCACGGATCTCAGCAGGGCCAATCATCACTCAGTGCCCTTCCAGCTCAGAGTTCGACCCGTGCTCCATCAGCTTAGGGCTTTTCTATGCCGAGTGCATCTGCTAATCACTCCGGTGCGAGGGGTTCCCTTCAGTTCCCTTCTCCAGCACCTGGAAGTTGTTATGAGTGTGGCGAGATGGGCCACATGTGGAGGTAGTGTCCTCATCGTGTTGCTAGTTCGTCCTAGCAGAGGGGTCAATTATCGGCTCCAGCGCCAGTTTCTTCACCATCACCCGCTCAGCTAGCTAGGGGTAGAGGTCAGTCAGCTAGGGGTCGCCCCAGAGGGGTCGATCAGGGGGCGGTCCGGCCCGTTTCTATGCCATCCCAGGCAGACCCGATGCTATTGCTTTAGATGCTATTATTACAGGTATTGTCTCAGTCTGCCACAGAGATGCCGCTGTATTATTTGATCCCGGTTCCACCTTTTCTTATGTGTCCTCGTATTTTGCTCATTATTTGGGTACGCCCCATGAGTTTCTTGCTTTACCTGTTCATGTATCTACCCCGGTGGGCGATACTGTGTTGTAGACCGTGTGTATCAGTAGTGTGTGGTGACTATTAAGGGTCTGGAGACTCGAGTGAATCTATTACTATTGAGCATGGTGGATTTTGATGTCATTTTGGGCATGTATTGGTTATCTCCATGTCGTGCTATTCTGGAATGTCATGCTAAGACAGTCACATTGGCTATGTCGGGTGTTCCACGGATCGAGTGGCGAGGTGTGACTGATTATGTTCCTAGTAGAGTGATCTCTTTCTTGAAGGCCCAGCGCATGGTTGGGAAGGGTTGTCTTTCATATCTAGCGTTTGTGAGGGATGTCAGAGTTGCGACTCCCAGTATGGATTCTATTCCAGTTGTAAGGGATTTTCCCGATGTGTTTCCTGCAGACCTGCAAGGCATGCTGCCGGACAGGGATATTGATTTTGGTATTGACCTGGTGCCGGGCACTCAGCCCATTTCTATTCTGCCGTATCATATGGCACCAACGGAGTTGAAGGAATTAAAAGAACAACTTTAGGAACTCCTTGATAAAGGGTTCATTCGGCCTAGTGTGTCAACTTAGGGTGCGCTGGTTCTGTTTGTGAGGATTTTGACTGAGTAAGGCCGAGGGCTTGTGTTGTGAGGAAACACCAGATTATGAGTATGAGGCCGAGGGCCTGAGATATGTATTCCATGAGGTGGTTTGTCGATATGAGGCCAAGAGCATATTGATGATGCCACAAGATGGCATGATATTGCGCTTGGGCCGTAAGGGGCCCCTCAGGAGTCTGCACACCCCCAGTGAGCGTAGGTACCCATTTTGATGTGAGATTGAGCCCGAGGGGCTGGTATTGTTCTGAGATGTTGCCCGAGGGTCCGATTTGTTGATACTGTGCCCGAGGGGCGAACTTTTATTTGTTTACTTTACATTAACTACCTGTCAATTACTTGTTTACTTGTTGAAAGAGGATTTTACTTGATTTTTCACTGGTTTACTGTTTTTAGATGATTTTACTGCTTCATTATAGAATGCTTTGTGCCCTATGTGTTTTCTTACTTTCAGTCGTTATTTACATTTGTTACTCACTAAGTTGGAGTACTCACTTTACTCCCTGCACCTCGTGTGCAGATTCAGGCGTAGCTGATCCCGCTCCCTAGTGCCGATTCATTCCAGCTTCAGGTGGATATTCGAGGAGTCTTTAGGTAGCTGTTGACGTTCGCAGCCTGGAGCTCCTTCCTATCTCTTTCCTTTATGTCCTTAGTTCAGTTTTTAAACTCTGTAGTTACATTTAAGGACTTAGTGTTATTAGATGCTCATGACTTATGACACCCCGGTTAGGACTATGTTGGGTTGTACTTCTGCATTTTTATCAATATTATCAGCTACTTCGTATTATTAATCATGTCTTAGACTGTTTTATTGATGTTTTAATTGTTTAATTTTGAATTGGGAATAGTTGGCTGGCCTTGTCTTCACAAGAGGCGCCATCATGACCGAGTCCGGGTTAGGGTCGTGACATACATGTTGCAATCTTTAATGGTAAAAATGGTCATTTGGTGGACCAATGATAGTTGATGGCAAATGAAAAAAAAAAGAAAAAAAGAAAAAAAGAGGGTGAAGAGTGAAAATAAAGCAAATAGGGCCTAGTTATGTTTTCTGTCATATTTTTGTTAAGAAAAAGACAAACATGAAAAATCCAATTGCACTTTCCAATCATTTTCCAAAAAAAAAAATCAAAAAAAGGAAAAGAAAATCCAAAAAGAGTTTAAATGTTTCATCATTTTTCAAAAAAAAAGAAGACAAAAAATATATTTTCTCTAAATTAGTTATTTTTTTAATTCTCGCCCGTATCCAATCTGCTCGAACTACGCATACCTGATTCTCATCTTTCGGGGCATGATACATAGGCAACTCACATAGGGTCCAGTCTTCCTAGTAAATCTTAGGTTCTTGGCTTCGCGGGGTCTTAGCCAAATCTTTCATTTTTGGCCACTTTTAGCTACATAGGTTAATTTTAGAAAAATAGTCACAATCATGTCTTACATGTGTCCAACAGGAAGTGTTATTATCTCACATAGTGTTCTAGGTCTTTAACTTTATTTGGTCTTAATTTTCTCATACAGGTGTGAGTCTACTTACCGGAGTTTGAGCATGACAGACGCCTTAGGACCATCCAGTCAAGATCGCTCATTCAGGAGTTTGCTTGAGGAGATTTTCTTTATATTTTTGGTCTGTTGTTCCTTTTTATGTCATCTTTTATCTTCTAGTTTCGTAGAATAATGTCGAGTCTTATAGGTGATGTTAGAGTTTGTCATAGTGTAGTTAATTTTGCCGAGTCTTTGTTATTGTATTTCTTATTTTGTATTTGGAAATGTGTTACAAGTCAAAAATCCAAAAAAAAGGGAAAAAAAGATATTTTGCGTTTTGATATCTCCGTTAGAAGTTTTCTTTAGAATACGAATTCTAGGAATTAAAAAAAAATTCATTTGAGGTGGTTTTTCCTTTAGGCAATTAATATCTAGAGTTTAAAATAAAAATTGCTTTTATATTCCCTTTCGTTTATTAAGACTAAAAATTCAAAAAAAAAGAAGAGAATTTTCTTTTAATACCTCTTTAGAAGTTTTCTTTAAGATATTAATTCCAAAATCCAAAAAGATTTTCTTTTAAGGTTCTTCTTTGGGAAATATATAAAAAACAAAAAAAAATTATTTTTATTTTTATTAGAACTTTAGGACATTGTACATAGAAGAACGAAAAATATACCTTATCTTTTGTTTATCTTTAGAATTTCTCCTTTAGGTAATTAAAAATTGAAATCCAAAAATATTTTTTATCTTTTTCATTTCTCGTCTCGAAATCGTTCTTCAGGGATATCAAATAAAAATTTAAAATATTTTTCTTTGGTTTATACATTAGAATTCCTTCCCAAAAAAAAAAGAAAAAGAATCAAAAAAATATTTTTCTCTTCTAGGGTTTTTCCTTAATAATTTCCTATAGAGTATTTGTTCCAAAATGAAAAAAAAGGAGAAAAAAAGATATATGCTCGTTAAGATTGAGTTTAGAATAGGTTATAGAACATTAAGTCTAGAAAATTAAAAAAAAAGATTTGCTTCTTTTATTTCTCTTTTTTCATCAGAGTAGTCACTAAGGTAAAAAATAAAAATAAAAAAATAAAAGAGAACATTAGCTTGTTCCCGATCTCCTCGAACTATACAAAGATCTAATTCATGCGGTGTCATGATACGTAGGCAACCTACATAAGGTTCGATCAAATCATTTTTTTATTATTAAAAGAAAAAGAAAAAGAAAAAAATAAAAAAAAAGAGAAAAAAAGGATGAAGTTGTGGGACGTGAGAAATGAGAGGAAAGAAAAGAGCGATAATCAAAAAAGAAAAAAAAGGGAAGGAAAATGAGCAAGCCAAGAAAAGAAAGAAAAGAGAAGATTGAAATGAACAAAATTGAGATGATTCTAAGTGACTTTGTGACCCTAGAAGTCATTCTAGAACCGTTAATTGCTGCTAGGTGCATTGCACGCAATGTGATATTTTTAGCTGTTAAATGCCCTAATGATAATAGGATGTCCCTATTTTGTTCCTTTTGTTATCTTCATTGAGCTGAATGGTGGTTGGTTTGTGGTTTTTAAATAACTCATCTATACAACACAAGGTCAAAGAGCAAGGTAGACATGACTGGCAAAGAGTTGAACACGAGTGTTATTGATCCGTCAAAAGAGTTGGTTGAGTCAGAATCTGGGTTGAAAGAAGAGGTCATAAGGTTGAAAGAACAGATGGCCGAAATATACCAAGCCTGGATTAGTGGGTGTCCTCCACTATTATTTCCCACTAGTTACCCTGAAAGCCTTGTCACCATTCCGCCACTGTCACAAATCCAGATTCCTACTGCTACTGATATCTCCCCAGAACCTTTCACACTCCACCAGCCAAAACCACCTCATATCCAGTTCCTTTGAACAATCATGTTTTTGTAGCTCACCCACCTGCTACCTTTCCTCGATCCTCTAGCGAGACTGTGTTCAAAGTCCTCGATGCCCAATACTATGCTCTAGAACCAATTTTCAAGGTCTCGGGTCCATACTCTTACGCTCCTCATTTTGAGCCTCTCGGTGAGACTACAAAGCCTGTTGAGACAGTGGAGCAAGATGAGATATCCAAAAAGCTGAAAGGGTTTAAAATGCCAAAGTTTAATTTGTATGATGGGCGGGGAGATCCGGCAACCCACCTAAGGGGTTATTGTAGTGAAATGAGAAGTGTTGGCGGGAAAGATATGTTGCTGATGACATATTTCAGCGAGAGCCTGACTGGGGCAGCTTTGGAATGACATACTCGTCTAAACGTTGGTAAGTGGTATACATGGGATGACATGGCTCAAGATTTTATGCGACACTTTCAGTACAATATAGACATTGTCCCAAACCGCTCTTCCCTATCTCAAATGGAAAAGAAACCCGAGGGAAGTTTTAGGAAGTTTTAGCTCATATGGAACGAACAAGTTGCTCGGGTCAGTCCTCCGATTGATAGAAAAGATATTGCTGAGTCCTGTCAACGATAAGATCCAGTGGGCATTCCTGCTGAACACTTTCAGCCTCAATTCCGACCCCATGAACATCCCCAAACTTCATATAATCCACCCCAGTATTATCCTCCGAACAACATCCGGCCATCTGTCTAACCACTAGGTCACTCTCTAGGGCGAGCACCAGTATCCCAAAATTCTCGTGCGCCTTCACAACATTTTCAAGCATCCAACAACCCTGGAAAATTAGGGCATGGAGGGAAACAAAGGCAAAGAAATAGTTTCACGCCAATCGGAGAATCCTATACAAGCCTATTTGAAAAGTTAAAACACTCTGGCCTGATTGAGCTGCTCCTCAGCTATACTCCGGACCCATATGCAAAAGGTTTTGATCCTACTATATGGTGCATGTACCACTCTAATATCCAAGGTCATAACATTGAAGATTGTCGTGCTTTGAAAAAGGAAATAGAAAGAATGATTCAAGAAGGGATAATTGTGATCCAGGACAGTGACACCCAGCATATCGCGCAGAATCCTTTACCTGCACATGATGATGCATACTTTGTGGGGATGATGCGTGGTGACAGGGAGCGTGAAAATTCTCTTGGGAACTTTCTGACTGAAGTTAATGATATGGAAATTGGCAATGGTCTTGGTAATATTGATGTGGAACTCAGTGGCTAAGATGCCGAGCTTGGTAATTGGAAAGACGCTCCTTTCTTGGCTAGCCAGGGAGGAGTCTTGGTGGTTCATTTTGTTGTCATTTCTGTTGTCCGGGTTATTTCAGGGTTGTAATTTGGATATTGTCTTGTGCCTCAAACTCTTCTATCCTTTTATTTGGCCTAGCTACTTTAGTCGTAGTAACTCATTTAGTGTTATCTGGGTTTGTTCCAGGGTTGTCACCCAGTTTATTTTGCTTGTTTTGTTGTTCAAACTCTTTCACCATCTGTCTAATGCAATTTTTTGTTTTCTTTTATTTCTAGTCATTTTTTTTGTTTAGTTCTCTTCTCCTTTTATAGTTCTTTTCCTGCTGACTCTAGTGACATGACATGCCCGCATAATTCTAGGCCTGGTCTTAAAAGTTAGTTTAATCATGAAGCAATGAAACAATTTTGAAGATAATAGGGACACTTGAGGGAAATAAGTACAGATTTGGACATTTTGAGATCATTGGAAGCCCGAACCATGTGAAACTAGGGCAGATAATTTGGAAAGTCAATGGGACGATAAGAATTTATTACAAGAGAGTGCGTCCCAACAATTTGAATCAAGAAATTTTGAGTTCAAGTGCATCTCAAGTTACAAGATAAAGTGAAGAAAGTTTTCTCCGAATTGACGAAGGATATCCATTGTGAAGAGGGAATCACCCAACGAGGGTTCTGTACTTGACGAGGCGCTAAAGATAAGTGGAAGGCATATCAGTGATATCAATGCCGAAGCCGCAAAAGAAATATTGTGCATGATCTTCAATTTTCATCCTCAAGTTGCATGTGTTGTACTTGGCATTTTCAGGGATTGGAAGGCCCTCTTTCAGCTACCCAAACACTTATACCATTCGATATCCTTTTGAGCCTGTACTGATTTCTTCGACCTCCCCTCTTTTGGAATCAAGTTAGAGCTATAAAAGAAGAAAAAAATTCATGTCCCCATAGGTTTATTTTAGAAAATTCATTCTAAAAGAAAAATTCAAAAGAAAAGAAAAAGAAGAAGAAGGATGAAAAAAAGAATAAAAAGAAGAAAAGAAAAAAAAAGAAAAAAAGAAGAAGAAAAGAATAAAAAGAAAAAAAGAAAGAAAAAATAGCAACAACAAAACGTATCTTTGTAAACTACGTTTGACCTGATTCTTGTCACCACAAGATACGTACGCAGCCTTACAGTTCGGTCATACCAAATAAAAAATTTTATAATCCCACGAAGTCGAGAGTGTAAGCACGTGATTTTTGCCCTATATGAGAATTACTCCCAAAAAATTCAAAAATAAAATGATTTTCCTTGGTGTGCAATTTTGTGATATTTTTGGATAATTATTTGTATTTGTCTGTGCATGTT
Organism: Nicotiana tabacum; assembly: GCF_000715075.1. Lineage (NCBI taxonomy): Eukaryota > Viridiplantae > Streptophyta > Magnoliopsida > Solanales > Solanaceae > Nicotiana > Nicotiana tabacum. The sequence goes on along the minus strand of NC_134090.1, from coordinate 33,496,643 downwards.
TATTTGTTAAATTAATAAAAATACAAAAATATGTCGCATTTTGCATGTAGGATTTAATTCTACAATTGTTAGTAATCAAGTTTGTTTTACAAAAAATGAAAATTACAAAAATAGGCATCTTTTGCATTTTTAGCATTTAATGTCCAAATATACAATTTTATGCTTAATTATTACTTAATTGTGCGTTAATTGTTATTGGGAGTTAATTTGCCCTTTTATAACTTACTTTAGTTCTTAATAATAATTTAAGGATTTTTAGAATTTAGTTTTAGAAAAATAAAAGAAGAAAAGAGAGCAAAAATACAAAAAAAAAAATCGGAATTGGGCCACTTCTTCAATTGTAAACCACAAGCCCAAAAATGCCCAACCTTCCCCTACGACCCGGTCCATCTCCACACGGGTCGACCCGGTCCGCCCCATTAACCCCAAAATGACCTAACCCTTCCTAATCTTCATTTTTCATTTTTTCAAAAAAAACCCTAAAAACGCAAAAAATGATCCCCCCCCACCTTTGCTTCTCCTTCTCCAAACTCCAAACACACAACCATGGGTTCCCCAAGCTCCACTCCCTAGCAGCCATGGCTTCCTTCTCCATTGTCACCGCCCTCACACGACCTCCCCCTCATCATCTTCTTCCATGTCGAACCTCCATAGCCACACCGAACGACCCCGTTGCCATTGCTTCGTCGTCTTCGTCGCCAAGCTCAAGTTTGAGCTCCCATGGCTGCTGTCTCATCTTCTTCATCAAGCTCGTCCATGGCGGACATTGCTTTCTGCTTCATCTTCTTCGTCCGGCGTCAAGCTCGAGCTTGAGCTCGACGTCCATGGCTGCCTTCCTCCTCCTCGCGTCCAGCCGCTGCTGCTGTTGTTCACGCAGCTATTCTGCATCGTCACTTCATCTTCTTCAGCAGCCCAACTCGACCCTAGCACCTGACCCATCACGCTACTGTTGCTGCTTTCATCTTATTCGCACAAACAAACCAAACGCACCCCAGCTGCTTCTGTTTCATCGCGTCTGCTGCGTCGAACTGCTTCACATATGCTTCATCGTCCCTTCAGTTGCTTCTTAGGTTCGTGTTCGTCGTCGTTTGTTCGAGTTTGGGTTGGGGTCATCAAAACAGTCCGTACATATTTCGTTTCGATCCGGTTAGTAGATTTTGAGTTTTATTTCGTCCGTTATTTTTGTTTTGATATTCTCGGATCTAAAATCTATAAATGCTCGATTCTTGTTTTGTTCATGTTTATCGTTGAATTAATTTTTTTTAGTTTGTTCATGTGTTTTGTTTATTTAATTTTCAGATTCAAATGGAAATTTAATCAGTTGTTTTTCACGTTTATTTCATGTTAATTTTATTATTTGTAAGAAAAGGAATTGTTAGTTTAATGTTTGTCAGATTCAAATTGAAATTTAATTGATTATTTCTTCAATTTATTTCATGTTGTTATGTATTTTCCAGAAATTATTAATGTTGTTTTAATCATTTAATCCGTCATGTTTGTTGTTTAAAAATAGATTTAGTTCATGTTCATCTTTGTTTGAAGTTCATTTTTAATCCAATAATTTAATGTGAGTTTATGTTTTTGATTCGTTGATGAATCATGTATTGTGTTGTTAATATTGTTGTTTCCTTGCTCATCCATTTTTGGTCTAAGTTAACCAGGATTGGTTCCCGTTATGGTTAATTTATTTCCATTAATTTGGAGTTGTTTTGTTCATCTGTGTTCATATGATTTGTTGTTGAAGATTGTTGAGAAATTGGTCATATTGGCTATATTTTGGTTAAGTTTGATTAATTGATTGTTTAGAGCTGATGGGGGTAGTTTGGTAAATTGCAGTGCGTTCGGGGGGTAAAATGGTACTTTCAATAAGGTCGGAGGGATAATTTGGGAATTGAACATTATTGTAATTCTTTATGTTAAGCATGGGGGACAAAATGTTATGGGGAGTGGTTTGATATAATTGTTTAACATAATGGAGGACAAGACATAATGTAGTGGAGGGGAATATGGTAATTGTTTATGATAAGCATGGGGGACAAGATGTAATGGGGTGGGGTTGATATATTTGTTTAATTTAGTGGGATTAAAATGGGGATGAGTGGGAAGATAATGAGTTTGGTAAGAGAAAATGAGTGTTTTATTAATTAATTAAAAGGTTTGGGGATGTGATATATATAGGAGGTCTTGAATAAGATTTTGGGGACAAGGAAAAAGACAGAGAAAAAGGGGGGAAGGGAGAAGAAAATTTTAAGAGAGAGGAAATTCCGAAAAATACTAAGATTTTAGAAAATAAAAAGAAAAACATTCTGGAAATTCAAAAGAAGAATAGTACACACCTGATATACAATCCAAATATTCTGATATACGGATTCAGAAATTAAGGGTTAAACACTAACTAGTCTTTCAAAATTTGAAAAGATTCCCTTTGCTTCTGTCCGTTGATTGTTGTTGGTGTTTCTGGATTTTTGTCTTGATTTTAAAATCTGTCACTAAGTTTCTCGTTGCTGGTTGTTACTGGTTTTTGGGGTTGCTGTTGTTGTATGCTACTGAGTTTTTGCTGATCTCACGTTTCTTTTGCTTCCAATATCAGGTACACAATTGACACGCTGATTATTGTAAACTGAAACAGGAAGCATGAATACGAAAAATGAAGAATTGAAGTTCTTATTTTTAATTATATTCTGAATTTTATTTGTATACATAAATTATTTAGCTTACAAAAATCAGAATCATGTAGCTATTTAATATATATATATATATAGTGGAACATCTGACGATAGCTTAACGGATGAACTATCTATATATATTGCCTAAAAATAAATAAATGGTGTAGTAACTCCGTCTAAGTTAAAAATCAAACGAATAGACCATTTCGGAACTTGTAAGAATATTGTTTAGTTAAATAATATTGGTTAATTCCAGCATGTAATTGGTTTAGGATTAAAATTAGATTGCTAAGTTTTTTTTTTAATTTGACAAACTGAGAACATGCCTAGTATAATGTAACTAGTTAGTAATACGTGAATAAGACGGCCCGGGTTTAGTTTTATGCCATACAAGTTGGGCCTGGGCCCGCATTGGCAACGGACCGCCCTGCTTACATCATTTTCAGAATTTATGAATCATATCCGAAACTCAACTATAACAACTCAAGCATGTAAATAAATTAAGACCTTTTTTTTTCTTTCATTTTGTAGAGACAATTTTAATAGAAAAATGTAGGCACTTTAGGATTATCTTGCTAAAATAAATGAGATGAGCCTCGCCCAATAAAATTCACAAATTGTGGGGCCCTCGATAAATGTTTAATTAAAATTACTTAAACTTCGGGATGAGCCGTTTAGCAAAATTCCACGGCCTTACCCAGAAATAATAATGCGATAATTGCTTCAAGTGCGCATTTTAATAATCTTACCTTCTTAAATTCGGGTGCGCATTTATGTGACCCAAATCCAAATCTCAACGGAGTCGGAATGTATTAACAACCACGGGCGCATTGATTTTGATGTGGTTCACGCATTTTCACGACGTTGTAATTCCATAAAAAAATAAATAATAATAAAAGCGGTTTAAATCTAATAAAAGCATACAAGTTATAACATGTATTAAAAATCAGATATTTAGCCATTATAACAATTTAAGCGACCGTGCTAGAACCACGGGATCCGGGGGTGCCTAACACCTTCCCTCGGGTCAACAGAATTCCTTACTTAGAATTTCTGGTTCGCAGATTTCATTTGGAAAGTCGAACATTTTCCTCGAATTGGGATTCAAGATAAACCGGTGACTTGGGACACCAAAAGCCAAACCTTTCCCAAGTGGCGACTCTGAATTAAATAAATAATCCCATTTCGAATATTGTCACTTAAATTGGAAAAAACTCCCTCACGCATTCAACCCTTTGGGGCGGGCACGCAAAAAGGAGGTATGACAGCTCTGGCGACTCTGCTGGGGATTTTTACAAAGGGAGACCCTGTGGGGATCTGTACAAAGGGAGACCCTGTGGGGATTTGTCGGTTTTTTTTTTGTGTCAGGGATTTTTTGATCCTCAAACCTAAACTGCAATGGCTAGTCACGTGGGACTTAACCTTTCCAACTTTATTTTGCTTTTGTAGGCTTTTCTTTTTTGTCTTCTTTCTTCCAACTTCAATTTTAGAGCATTTGGGGGTACCTTGGTTTCTTCAACTTCGCTGAGGCGATTAACCATGTGAAACTCAACCCTTTCAACTTCAATTGCCTTTATAGGCTGCCATGGCCAGTCGAGGTCGTCTTGATGCCCCTGTTGAGGCTGGGTGCCTTTTGCACATTAGCGTGTATCAAACGAAAGCCCTGTAAATCAGTCTTGCCATCCTTTCTTTGTCTTGGTTTTAGAACAGTGTTAGACCAAAAGGGATTCAAAGAGAAACAAATAATTGAATAGAGAATGAGTTTAAAACTAGAAGTGTCCCTTTCGGGGAAAGGAGAGAAGGACTTATCCGGAGTACATGCGGACTTCAATGAACATGACATGCCTTTTGGACTGGATGCCTGATCTGTGTAAACCGTCTGACTCTCAAAAATTCATCACAACTTTGCCTTGAATACCGAGGAACCTTGTTAGGACTCTGTTGATGCCGATGGCTGTGAGGATCTTATTTTCGATCATGGGCGCCCTTTGTGGGTTTTCACGAGCGGGCATTTTTCATCTCATTTCTTATCATCTCCTTATAGTGCCCGTGTGGGTTTTCACTAAAAAGACTCTCATTTGATTTCCTTTGCTTACCGTCGCCCTACGGTGCCCGTGTGGGTTTTCACCAATAAGGCTCTCTCATTTCATTCCTCTCATTTTGTTGTATCAGACCCAAATAACTCCATCCTCCCATTTTGAACCGCTTTGCCGATTGATCAGAAGGACTTGAACAAGGTTTGGGGTGAAAAGAATTTGGATTGAACTACAACTTTGAAACCTTTTAGGCGGGATCATTGCTGAACCGTTATAACTTCGGGGCGGGCACGCAAAAAGGAGGTGTGACAGCTCTGACGACTCTGCTAGGGAGATTAACCTAGAACCACTGGTTCAGGGTTCAAGAATTCGAGCTTATAATAATTGTTATATTTGGCTTTATTATCTGATCTTTATTACATGTTTTGGCATAACGTGCTAAATATTGTCTTTTACCGCTTTGATATTATCTGAACTGTATATAAACTGTGCCGAAACCCTTCTCTTCTTACCTCCGGGGAGAAGCTCGCTGGTCGAGACTCCCCATTCTGTTAGTGTCAATACCCTGAAATAAAAAAAAGAGGCTCGGACAAGCTACGAAGCAGGATGGCCTTTTGGTTCCCGGTAAGTTGCCCCCTCCTCGACTCGAGTTGTCCGCTCGAGTACACAGTCTAGAACATATACCCAGGTTATAAACCTAGTATAACGAAACCTCATGCCGGATCCCTAGTAGGAACGTTTATTTGCATCATGTTGCATTTGACATAGGGGACTCAACACAGGGGTTGGGTCCGTCTAGGACAGGCAACCTGAAATGAAAAGACCACCCTGCTGCATCCCGTTTGTTTTGCGCATTTATTTGCTTCAGTTCTGCATGCTGACCGATTTCTAAAAAAAAATATATATAAAAGAATATAGCAGCGTAGGGAGATAATTACTTATTCTTGGAAAAAATAAAACCAATGTCCGAGTAATGTCAAAATCTCGCAGGAATTTTCTTAAAAAAAAAGTGAAAACAAAATTTGTCTTTTAGTTTGATTTATTAAAAAAAACATATATATATATAAAAAAGAAATTTCCTTTTAATTACTTTCAAAATCCAAAAAAAGGTATTTATTTAAAAGTAAAAAAAAGAGGAAAATTCAAAATTCAAAAATATTGGTTTTTTTTGTAGTATCTCTTTTATAAGTTCAGACTAATAGTCCAAGTACTTCCTTAAAAGATTTTCGAAATTTCAAAAAAAAAAAAGAAGTAAAAATTCAAACAAAAAATATTTTTTTTAGTCATCGTCTCTTTTCAAAAAAATAATAAAAAAAAGCATATAAAAAAAATCGAAATCAAAAAAATATTTTTCCCTTTTCTTTGTAAGTATTTTATTTAGAAAAAAAAGTTAGTTTATTTCCTCTACGTCTGATCGACCGAACTACGCCGGTTTGATTCTCACAGGGTGTGAGATACGTAGACAACCCTCATCGGGTCCAACCTCCCCTTTTTCAGAAATAGCCAAAATGTCAGAATTTTAACTTCATCATAAATGAGTAGGGTGATGCCGTTTTGTCAAGAATAGCCGAATATTCCCGAAAGGGACGCCGGAAGGTTAACTTTGCACAAACAACCATTTTTGGTCATTTTTGAACTTTGACCAATTTCCCCGACAGCCTTGGAATCCTTGTCCCCGAGGCTCTGTGAGGCCATGTTCCCAATGTCGGGTCACCATTCTAAAAAATAAAAATAAAATAAAAAATAAATCAAGTGATGTTTTTGTTGTCAAAAACAGCCGAATGTTCCCGAAAGGGACGGCAAAAGGCTGACATTGCATAAACGGTCATCTTTGGTCATCGTTTTTGATTTTTGATCGGTTGATCCTCGCAGCCTTAAAATCTTCGTTCCCGAAGTGCTAAAAGGCCGCATTTGAAAACCGAGTCCATTATTTTGAAAACAAAATTTTTTTAAAAAAAATAAAAAAATAGATAGTTTTATTTTTTTTGAGTCTAATAAAAAATTTTAGTTGGCATAATTACCTTAATAAATGTGCAGGATGAACACGATACAAAACAAACCCTTTTCGATAATGACCAAGATCCCTTTTTAGTTGCGATTATGGTGGAATGACCTTGGCAAGGAAGGGCAAGGCAAAGTAAAGAAATATCTGAAAGATCTCTCGGATTTACTAGACATCCAACCTCGGGGTGATATTATCAGATCATTGGTCACTTGCTGGGATTCAGCACACAATGTATTTTATTTCTCGGACTTTGAGCTCACCCCGACATTGGAAGAAATAGCGGGATACATCGGAAGTGATGAAGCTCCGTTAAGGTTCAACTACTTGATTGCTCCTAGGGCCGTCACAGTACACCGGTTTCTGGATTTCCTAAAAATACCCCGAACATTTCACCATCCAGATCTCGCCAAAGGTTTCTGCATTCTCCGCCTCATATATGCTAGATACGGTGACGTGGGCGGGTTCAATAAGCCAGACTTCAAACTATGCAGTAGAGGTAACCGACAAAAGTGGAATGAACACAGGCTGGTAGCTTTTATGATAGCTTTTTTGGGCCTTATAGTATTCCCAAGGAAAGACGGAAACATCGATCTAAAAGTATTTGGGGTCGTCAGTACCTTGCTCACCCATGATAAGAGTACTCTGGCGCCTATGATTATGGCTGACATCTTCCGGGCTCTCACTATTTCCCGAGTCGGGGGCGACTTTTTCGAAGGATGTAACCTATTGTTGCAAATGTGGATGACCGATCATTTGTGCCACCGCTCCCCGCTCTTGGGTTACGGTTCGCCCGAGAAGACTTGTATTGGAGAATTCTACACAAGAATCGAAGGGGTTAGTCTGCCCGAGGGAGTCACAGCTTGGACGTCATTCTTCCGAACTCTCACTGCCGACCAAATTCAGTGGACGCTCGGATGGCTGCCTATTGAGGAAATCATATACATGCCGGCAACCAGGCCCCACTTTCTATTGATGGGACTTAAAAGCATCCAACCCTATGCACCGTATCGGGTTTTGAGGAAACTTGGGAGGTATTAAGTAGTGCCAAAAGATGAAGACTTGAGTACCCAAGTGGTTGAAATCAGTCCGGACGGTCGATTCCCCGAAGAAGAAGTTCGCCAGATCTGGAGTGAGTGTCAACATCTGACGGCAAACACTTGTGTGTTGGATACAGCTAAAGGAGAAGTCTCCCCGGGGTATCACGCCTGGTTTATGGGTGACATGTCCTACAAGAGACCAGCTAAAAGACCTCATCTCAGAGATTTCGCTGAGTCATCCCAGGAGCAATGGAACTGGTTATCAAAGGAGAAAGATTATCGGACAGAGATCGGTGAGTTGAAACAATAGGTTGAAAGTCTGAAATTCAACAACAGTATACAGGTCGCTGCAGATCGAGGCGAAAAGAATAGATTAGCCCAAGAAAATGAAGAACTTGGGGCCCAAATCCAGAAATTGAGAATGGCTCTTGATAAACAACCAAGGAGTCGATCAGACGAGCATTTGATAAAAGGGCTGAGAAGTGAAGTCAGGGAATGGCGAGATGGTTTAGAAGAGTCTGAAAACGTCATGGCAGAGCTCAAAGTACAATAGAGAACAAGAGCAGATAAGCATCACTTGAATCAATTGAATCAAGACCACGAGAAAACTCTTGCCAACATGAAGAGAAAAGTGGCTGCACTTGAGGTTAAAGCAGTTGAGCAGGCCGAGGATTTCCAAATCGAAAGCAGACACTGTTACGACTTGTTGGCCCAAATGGAAGTAGAAGTGCGGCAACTGAAGAATCAGCATATGCAGGATTCTCAGGCGTTAAAAACATACAGTGATCAGATAAAATGCTTGCTTATAGAAAAGAGGCGAACCAGAGATAAGATTAGGACCATTGCCCTTGCCATCATCAGATGGTGTCTACGGTGTGAAACATGACCAGCATTACCGTTTTCTCGGCAGTAATGGTTTATGTCAAGCAGACCATGCATGAGCTGGAACAACATGAAAGGGATCTCAAACCTAAGACCGCGTCGAGGCCGAACGATGCCCCGCGGGCGCCAATTCTCGAAACCTTAATGTATTCATAGGTCGAGTCTGCATCTTAGCATCTTCTGTCCGTCTTTTCGCATTAGGGTGCATTAGTCTGTTTGAGTCTGTACTTATTTTCAAGGTTTGTTTATTTCCCTTTTTCAAATGTTGGTTGTAATGTATTGCTTCAGTAATAAAATGTGTGCTTCTTTTACACTCCTCTATCCCGAACTACGCAAGATCTGATTCACGCGGCATCGTGATACGTAGACAATCCTCATCGGATCCGGTCACATTTTTTACTACAAATAATGAAAACAATAATAAAAAAAAACAAAGAAAGAAAAATGCTGATAAATACAAGGAAAGCCTAAGGAGAAGCCAGAATGACGCATGTCTTTGTTGCAAGCATGTAGAAACTCACCTAACTGTATAGGTGCATCACACCCCAATGTGAGATTACCTGTCTGTTATTAGTTTCAAACTAACCGTCTGTTTGCTGATAAGTTCAGGTTCCTAGAAAAGTGGTTTGGTTTTGTGGTAATCTGGCCTCACATTCGTACTTCACGAGATCAAAAGGAAGCGTTCAGCCACCCGTTGCTAAATCAAGAGGAAGTGTTCATACATACTTCACAAGGTTGAAGGGAAGTGTCGAAATGTCTTCAGAAATTCCTCTGCCAACGATTCCTATTTCGGAGGAAAGTTCAATCTCAGCCATCCCAACTTCTGAGTCAGCAACTGTCGAGGAAAATAGAATTCTGCGTCTCCGCATGATGGAAATGTGGGACACCTGGGCCAATGGAAAAGAGCCACCAAGTGCGATCCCTGGATTCCCTGAGCTTTTTCCTAGGGCAAGTGGGACCTCCAACATCCCCACAAGTTATCCAAATACCCCACTGGGATTTCCTACCATCTCAACCTACTTTACTGGAACACCTTCTGAGTCTCGCCCCCAGGTGTTAGCTGCCGGTGCGGTTTCAAACATATTCACTGCTCCACCTTGTTCATCCACGGCACAACCTGTTTTACCCAGGCCTAACTTCGATTCATCATCCTTCACATTTCAAGCACCACCTCTTCCATTGGAACCTAGCCAGTTCACTACCAACGCTTACCCTCAGCCGTCTCGGTACGAGTTTATCGCAGGATAGGAGAAAGCCGAGAAAATGCCTGAACAAGAGGAAATGACCAGAAAAATGAGAAGCATGGAGCAAACTCTCAAAAATATACAGGGTCTGAGCGGGCAAAAAAGCGTATCTTACGCTGACCTGTGCATGTTCCCGCACATACATCTGCCCTTAGGTTTCAAAACCCCAAAGTTTGAGAAATATGACGGGCATGGGGACCCCATAGCCCACCTCAAAAGGTACTGCAACCAGTTGCGGGGAGCGGGCGAATTATGGCTTACTTTGGAGAAACTTTGATCGGCATTGCTTCTGAATGGTATACGGATCAGGAAGTATCTCGTTGGCACATTTGGGACGACTTGGCTAGGGATTTTGTCAGGCAGTTTCAATATAACATCGACATTGCCCCCGACAGGAATTCATTGTCAAATCTAAAGAAGAAGCCTTCGGAGAACTTCCGAGAATATGCTGTCAAATGGCGTGAACAAGCGGCTAGAGTCAAACCTTCGATAGATGAAACAGAAATGGTCAGTGTTTTCATTCAAGCCCAAGAGGCTGATTATTATCAAAACATGATGTCTGCATTGGGAAAGCCGTTTGCTGAAGCCATCAAAATCGGTGAAATGGTGGAGAATGGGTTAAAAACAGGGCGAATCTTGAGTCAGTCTGCTATAAGGGCCACCTCCCAAGCAATCCAAGGCGGGTCTGGAGGAGGAGCAAACCGAAAGAAGAAGGAAGAAGCAACAATGGCAACTTCGAGTGTAAGAAAACCCCATCCATCCAGATTTCATTTCTCTGAAAGATCCCCGCAACACTACTACCCCCATCAAGATGCGGCCTATGCTATGAACCTTCAGCCTTACACAGTAATGAATGCACAACCATATATTAGGCCACAACAGTAATTTCACCAAAAGCGAGCTCAATTTCCAAGAAATCAACCTCCCCACCAAGCTCAGTATAATCCCCGACCTTCACAAAATAATCTCCCTTACAATGCTCGCACTCGAGAGCCGCCCAGGAAAATGGACTTCACACCTATTGGTGAGTCATATTCCAACCTTTTCCCTAAATTGGTCCAAATGGGTTTGTTACAACCCGTACCCCCAAATAGGCAAAACCCAGAGTCACACTCTTACCAGCCTGGTGCCCGATGTGCCTATCATTCTGGTGTGGAAGGGCATGACACTGAGAGCTGTTGGACTTTGAAAAGGGTTGTTGAAAACCTCATAGAACAAAAGCGAATAGTGTTAAAGGACGAAGACATTCCTAATGTGACCAACAATCCGTTACCGGCTCACAACAATGGACCGATTATTGGGATGATCTGCGAAGATAAAGAGTTTGATCATGTCTTGAAAGCCATCATTGCAATCGCCGACATTGAGAAAAAGCCCAAGACGTATGCAAAGCAAGAAAAGGTGGACAAGAAGAGTAAAAACCCCCCTCAAAACACAGAAAAAGCAGTGGAAACCAAAACTGAGGTAGTACCCTCGAAAGATGCCGTCCTTTATGTCCCCCGAGGTTCGAAGAAAGGACAAGTGACATTGAGCCCTCCAAGAAGGTTTGAGCTGGATAAAGGATCTAAAATGTATGTGCCCAAAGGGACCTATGCGGAACGGGGGCCAATAATTTCACCAAGGTTGAATGAGCCCGTGATTATTGGACGCGCGCCGCAGAGGCCCATGACAGATCCTACTACCGTCCCGTGGAATTATAACAAGGCGGTAGTAACCTACAAAGGAAAAGAAATCCTGGGAGAAGTGAATGAAACTAACCCAACTGAGAAATACCTCAACCTGGAGGAGTTGAATGATTCTACAAAGAAGCGTTTCCCACTCAAGAAACCAGTTAGCGCCGAGGAAGTGGAAGAGTTTTTCAGGAAAATGAAAACTGCGGACTACGAGATAATTGACCAACTCCGAAAGTCTCCCGCTCAAGTCTCGTTGTTGTCTCTATTAATGAATTAAACTGAGCATCAGAAAGTGTTGATCAAGACCCTCAACGAAGCTTACATCCCAATTGAAACTACCGTGGAACAGCTAGAGAGGATGGCAGAAAGATTCTTCATGATCAATCAGATTTCCTTCAGCAAAAATGATCTGCCCCCGGAAGGGGCCTCTCACAACAAGGCCCTCCACCTAACAGTTAAATGTGAAGGGTACTATTTGAAGAGGGTCATGCTGGATGGAGGGTCTGGAGTAGATATCTATCCCCTTTCGACTCTGCAAAGAATGGAGATCGAGACAGGGAGAATCAGGCCCAACAACGTATGTGTTCGTGCCTTTGACGGCATCAAAAGGGACACCCTAGGCGAGATCGATTTGATTTTGACTATTGGACCTGTGGATTTTGAGGTGACCTTTCAGGTCCTAGATATGGATACTTCTTACAATTTCCTTCTAGGAAGGCCTTGGATTCATGCGACGGAAGCCATACCTTCTACTCTCCACCAGATGGTAAAATTTGTATATGAAAATCAAGAGATTATAGTCCACGGAGAGGATGAGCATTCAATTTATCGAGACCCGTCGGTTCCATGCCTCGAAGCTAAGAAGGGTAGTGAACACATAGTCTATCAAGTTTTCGAGGTTGTGGTCGCAGACCAATGCGAAGAAGGAAGCCCTTACCCTCAACCTTTTCTCTCAAAAGCGTCAGTTATGGTTACCAAGGAAATGATCAGGCATGGTTATAAACCGGGGAAGGGACTCGGGGCATCATTGCAAGGTATCACCGAACCTATCACCTTACATGCCGCCGAAAAGTTCTTCGGTGTTGGTTTTTACGCCAAAGAAGCTGACGTAATGTGGGCAAACCAACGAAAGAGCAATGGTTGGGTTTTATCTCAACCAATTCCGCATCTTTACAGAACATTCGTCAGACCCAAGTACAATGAAGAAAGAGAGGATGAGACCTTCACGACCGAGGAAATTGAAAAAATCTGTGGGGTTATGAGGAAAATGATGTACGAAACCCATATGGTTCAGCCGGGAGAAGGCTCGAGCACCGCTGAGGTGCTTTACATGGGGCCTGGTGCCAAATTGCAAAACTAGAAGGCTACTTCGTTTCCGATCAAGCGGGAATCCTGGTAGACCAGTCTTGCCACCTTTTCTGCATCACGAGTTATTTTGGGGTGTAACTCGAATGATTTCCTTTTAGTTTCCTATCCTTAAATTCTGATGTAAACCCTATTATATTCAAAATTCAATGAAATGAAATTAATATTTCATCTTTCATCTTATTTATTCTCTCTGATTTTTTTTTATTTTTTTGTTTTATTTCTTTCAGTTCTAATAATGCGGTTTTAAATAACATGGCATGCTTGCGGACTTCATGCCCGGATCCAAACATGCAGTCTAGCTGCGAAATAATGAACCAAGAAATGGAATACGATGAAGAAGAGGCTTTTAAGGAAATAAATCGAGAATTGGAACACTTTGAGAACAAACCTAAGCCGAATCTGAATGACACCGAACCAGTTAATTTGGGAACTCCTGAGGAAATTCGAGAGACCAAAATAAGCATTCACACGGACGAGAGAACGCGAGACACGATAGTTCAACTCCTTTTTGAATTTAAAGATGTGTTTGCTTGGTCATACGATGACATGCCAGGATTAAGCGTTGATCTAGTGGTGCATAAATTGCCAATTCACCCTGATTGTCCTCCAGTTCAACAAAAGCAAAGAAAGTTCAAAACTGATGTCAGTGACAATATTAAAGAAGAAATCACCAAGCAGCTGAAAACGGGAGTAATTCGGGTAGTCCAGTACACCACGTGGTTGGCGAATGTAGTTCCAGTGCCGAAAAAAGATGGGAAGACTAGGGTATGTGTGGATTATCGAGATTTGAACAGAGCAAGTCCCAAAGATAATTCCCATTGCCCAACATCCACATCCTTGTTGATAATTGCGCCAAACATGAGATCCAATCTTTCGTAGATTGTTACGCTGGATATCATCAGGTATTGATGGATGAAGAAGACGCCGAGAAGATTGCCTTCACTACACCATGGGGCACTTACTGTTACCGGGTTATGCCATTCGGTCTGAAGAATGCCGGGGCAACTTACATGAGAGCCATGACTGCCATTTTTCATGACATGATGCATCAAGAAATAGAGGTGTATGTGGACGACGTGATAATCAATTCCAGGACTCGGGACAATCATATCCAAGACTTGAGGAAATTCTTCGAGAGACTGAGAAAGTACGACTTGAAGATGAACCCGGCCAAATGCGCCTTCGGAGTCCCATCAGGCAAGCTTTTGGGTTTCATAGTAAGTAGGAGAGGTATAGAGTTAGATCCAACAAAAATAAAATCTATCAGAGATTTACCTCCCCCAAGAACGAAGAAAGACGTGATGAGTCTGTTGGGCAGGTTAAACTATATCAGTCGATTCATTGCCCAGCTGACTAGCACGTGTGAGCCCATATTTAAGCTATTAAGGAAGGATGCAGTGATCAAATGGACGGTTGAGTGTCAAGAAGCCTTTGACAAGATCAAAAAATATCTTTTAAATCCCCCAGTTTTGGTCCCACCAGAGCCAGAGAGACCCATGTTCTTGTATCTGACAGTCTTGGAAAATTCTTTCGGTTGCGTCCTCGGGCAACATGACATAACCGGAAAGAAGGAGCAGGCGATCTACTACTTGAGCAAGAAATTCACCGGCTACGAGGCCAAGTACACTCTGCTGGAAAGAACGTGTTGTGCTTTGACGTGGGTTGCTCAAAAATTGAGACATTATCTCCAAGCTCACACTACTTACCTCATAAGCAGGCTGGATCCTTTGAAGTATATATTTCAGAAACCAATGCCTACTGGAAGACTGGCCAAGTGGCAAATCTTGCTTACTGAATTTGACATAGTCTATGTCACCCGCACGACAATGAAAGCCCAGGCATTAGCAGATCATTTGGCCGAAAATCCGGTTGATGAGGAATACCAGCCATTGAGTACTTATTTTCCAGATGAAGAAATAAATACCATAGAAGCGGTCTCGGAAAACACTCACGTTTGGAAGATGTTCTTTGATGGGGCCGTAAACGCCAAAGGTGTTGGAATAAGGGCAATCTTGATCTCACCTGCTGGTCAACATTATCCGGCTACAGCTAGACTTCGTTTCTTTTGCACGAACAATACAGCTGAATATGAAGCCTGCATCATGGGCATGAATATGGCTATCGATCAAGATGTTGGGGATTTGTTGATTATGGGGGATTCTGATTTGATTATCCGGCAAGTCCAGGGTGAATGGGAAACTCGAGATGTCAAGCTCATTCCTTACCGGCAGCACGTAGAGGATCTCAGCAAGCGGTTCAGATCAGTAGAGTTCAGGTATATGCCGTGATGTCACAACGAACTAGCGAATGCACTTGCTACCTTGGCTTCAATGTTGCCTTATCCAGGCAACGCCCATATCGATCCCTTGGAAATCCAAATTAGGGAAAGGCATGGTTACTGCAATGCCATCGAGGCAGGACCAAGTATCCAGCCATGGTACCAGGATGTTAAGAGGTTCTTGAAAACACAAGAATACCCCGAACATGCTACTGGAGATCAAAAGAGAACTATTAGGCGGTAGGCAAGTGGATTCTTTTTGAGCGGTGAGATATTGTATAAAAGAACCCCTGATCTCAATTTATTAAGATGTGTTGATGCCGAAGAAGCAGGCAGAATCATGCGTGAAGTACACGCATGAGTGTGTGGACCTCATATGAACGGGTACATTTTGGCAAAGAAAATCTTACGGGCCGGGTATTACTGGATGACTATGGAAAAGGACTGTTTCAGCTTCATTCGAAAGTGTCATCAGTGTCAGGTGCATGGAGATCTAATTCACGCACCTCCCACAGAACTGCATCCCATGTCTGCACCTTGGCCATTTGTTGCCTGGGGTATGGATGTCATTGGTCCGATTGAGCCCAAAGCTTCAAATAGGCACAGATTCATATTGGTCGCTATCGACTACTTCACAAAATGGGTCGAGGCTGTCACTCTCAAATCAGTCACTAAGAAAGCCGTAGTGGATTTCATACATTCAAATCTTATCTGTCATTTCGGTATTCCTACAACTATAATCACAAATAATGCAGCAAACCGGAATAGTCATTTGATGGAGGATGTGTGCGAACAGTTCAAAATAACGCATAGGAATTCCACTCCTTATCGGCCCAAGGCCAATGACGCTGTTGAAGCGGCGAACAAAAACATCAAAAAGATTTTGAGGAAGACAACCCAGAGTTCCAGACAATGGCATGAGCAGTTACCTTTCGCCCTGCTGGGATATCGCACTACATTACGCACATCAGTAGGGGCAACCCCATACTTGTTTGTTTACGGGACCGAGGCTGTAATACCGGCAGAGGTAGAAATCCCTTCTCTCCGGATTATTGTTGAAGCTGAAATTGAAGACAGTGAGTGGGTCAAAACCCGTTTGGAACAGTTAACGCTGATCGATGAAAAGCGAATGGCTGCGGTCTGTCACAGGCAGTTAGACCAAAAAAGAATGGCCCGTGCTTACAACAAGAAAGTGCGACCCAGGAATTTTGAAGTAGGTCAACTGGTGTTAAGGCGCATTCTTCCACATCACCAGGAAGCGAAAGGAAAATTTTCTCCTAATTGGAAAGGTCCATACATCATCAGGAAGATATTGCCCAGGGGAGCATTATATCTAGGTGATATTGAAGGAAAAGATCCCGACATAGCCGTGAATGCGGATGCAGTAAAAAGATACTATGTCTGAATTTGCTCTGATTGTTTTTGCACAATTGGGAGGACGAAGGCTTTCATTCCCGCTACCCAAACACTCAAATCCTTTGCTAACCCTTTGAGCCGTTTACCTTTCTTTCATTACCCTCTTTGGAACCCGGAAGTGCTAGTAAAAAAAAACAAAGTTGCCTGAACTACGTTTGACTTGATTCCGAAAGGATACGTAGGCAACCTCTCTATGGGGTTCAGTCACACCAAAACAAAAATCCAGTTTTTCCCCAAAAGTTAAACTGGGGCAGACGTTATAATAATTCGGCGATAATCCCGCCTGGACGGTTCCAAAGTTGTAATTCGATCCAAGTTCTTTTGACCCCAAACCTGTTGCAAGTCCTTCCGATCAATCGACAAAAGTTTCTTCAAAATCAAAGGACGCAGTTGCTCGGATCCGACGCAGTCAGGATGAGAGAGATAAAATGAGAGAGTCTTATTGGTGAAAACCTACAGGCACCATAAGGCGATTGCGAGCAGAGAAATCAAAATGAGAGAGTCTTGTTAGTGAAAACTCATGACGAGCACTATAAGGCGACGGTAAGAAGAGAAATGAGAGAGGTCGGCTAGCGAAAACTCACAAAGGGCGCTGTCGGCCGAAAAGAGGATTTCACCACAGAAGGTTCTGGCAAGGTTCCCTGGTTTGGAAACATAGATCCGTTTGGTTCGTGAGGAAATGTAGGTTCGTGAGATTTGGGCATCCAGTCCAAAAAGTAGGTTATGTCAATTTAAAGCCAGCATGCACTTCAGATAAGTCTTTCTTTTCCCCGAAAAGGACGCTTTTCTTTTTAAATTCATTTCCTCGCTCTTTATTTACCTTTCTTTGGATTCCTTTTCGGTTTAACCCTAAGCCCCAAAACATGCTAGAAAGAAAAGGTGGCAGGACCGGTTTCACAGGGCTCTGTCTGACAAGAGGTGGAGAACATACCCGGCCTCAGTGATGCGTCAGTCCAATCCCGACTGATTGTGACGTTTGATTACCTCAAAATCCCCGAGCAGAGCGAGACGGAAGAAACAGAGCCGTACACGCACAAATCGTTGTGAAATCCTGAAATATTGAGTCTTATCAGTTTGAAAGGAGGTTGCCTTGGAAGCAATCAATGGCGAATTTTCTCAACAGAAATGAGGCTTGGGACCAAGAAAAACAATGAAGGCCACCAAACCGACCACAATTTCAAACTAACAATTTTCCTTTGTTTGAAGATTGAAGCAGTTGCAATACAAAACGAACTAAGAAGGAAGCAGGTACAACCCTGCGAGAGGCAGGTGCAGCCAAAAGGAAATGCGCAAGGATTAGAAATGGCTATGCTGCAATAATCAACCCAAAAGGGAAGTCTCCTCCCGATTCTTTCCTACATTTTTTTTCCTAACCCAATGATTTCTTCGGCATAACCCGAGGACTTTTTCCCTTTTCCGGCATAACCCGATGAATCTTTCCGGCATAACCCGATGACTTCCCCGGCATAACCCGAGGACTCTTTCTCTTTCCCCGGCATAACCCGAGGACTTTTTCCCTTTCCGGCATAACCCGATGACTTCCCCGGCATAACCCGAGGACCTCTTTCCCTTTACGGCATAACCCGATGAATCTTTCCGGCATAACCCGATGACTTTCCCGGCATAACCCGAGGACTTTTTCTCTTTCCGGCATAACCCGATGACTTCCCCGGCATAACCCGAGGACCTCTTTCCCTTTTCTGGCATAACCCGATGAATCTTTCCGGCATAACCCGATGACTTCCCCGGCATAACCCGAGGACTCTTTCTCTTTCCCGGCATAACCCGTGGACCTCCCTGGCATAACCCAGGGACCTTTTTCCCCTTTCCGGCATAACCCGAGGACCTCTTTCCCTTTTCCGGCGTAACCCGATGAATCTTTTCGGCATAACCCGATGACTTCCCCGGCATAACCCGAGGACTCTTTCTCTTTCCTTGGCATAACCCAAAGACTTTTTCCCTTTCCGGCATAACCCGATGACTTCCCCGGCATAACCCGAGGACCTCTTTCCCTTCTCCGGCATAACCCGGTGAATCTTCCCAGCATAACCCAATGACTTCCTCGGCATAACCCGAGGACTTTTTCCCTTTCCTGGCATAACCTGTGGACCTCCCTGGCATAACCTAGGGACCTCTTTCCCTTTCCCGGCATAACCCGGTCAGTTTTCCAGCATAACCTGGCAATCCTCCCAATTTAGGGCTCCGATCCCTAAGTTGAGCAAGTTTCCATTTAGCCAGCATTAGAGCTCCACTCCCTGAACTGAGCGTTCTTCTGTTTAGCCAGCCTTAGGGCTCCAATCCCTGAACTGAGCGTTTTTCTGTTAAGCCGACATTAGGGCTCCAATCCCTAAGTTGTGCATTTTTACCTTTTGCGACATTAGGGCTTCAATCCCTGAGTTGCGCTTTGTAGACTAGGGTTTTTCCAATCCCCTCATCAGTGCTATAAATTTTCATGACAATTAACTCACGAGATTTTCCTAGTGAAACTGGGGCAGAAAATTTCGTTCGTTTGTTTTGTTGTTTCAGCAGGTCTGACCCTGAGGTGCATGGATCGAGATGACCTACGAGATGAGTCTCAATCCAGAATCTAAAAAAAAAAGAGAACAAAAGAAAAAAAAAGAAGATGTTCCCACATATTGGAACAAACAAAGGGCAGGTCGCTCAAAAAATTGGATCAAATTCCCGAGCTCCGCCAATTCCGTTTCATTCAATACCGCAGAAATAAACAGGCGCCTACCACTTGCGAGCATCAAGATTCGGATCGAAGTCTACAAGCAGAATCAGCTAAGACCCAAGATCAAGTTGCAAAGGAATTATAGATAGGGATCTTGTAACTAGCAATTGACACGCATAAGTAGTTAGTTCAATTTCAATTTTTCTTTGGTTGTAATAAGGCGATCAGTAAAGCAACAGTGGCAACAACAACAGCAGTAACAACAAGCATCGCAATCCCAGGGTAGTCCCATCTACCAAAGTTTCCCGAACTACATTGACCTGATTCCTGTTTAGCCCAGGATATGTAGGAAACCTCTGAAGCAAAGGTTCGGTCAAATCTTTTTCAAAAAATGCTTCACACGGAGTACTCGGATGGGCAAAAATCGCTCACTTTATCTTTGCACGAAAACCCTTCATGTATTCGGGCAAAGAGGGGCAGCTGTAAGCACGTGATTTTTGCCTTATATGAGAATTACTCCCAAAAATTCAAAAATAAAATGATTTTCCTTGGTGTGCAATTTTGTGATATTTTTGGATAATTATTTGGATTTGTCTGTGCATGTTTATTTGTTAAATTAATAAAAATACAAAAATATGTCGCATTTTACATGTAGGATTTAATTCTACAATTGTTAGTAATCAAGTTTGTTATACAAAAAATGAAAATTACAAAAATAGGCATCTTTTGCATTTTTAGCATTTAATGTCCAAATATACAATTTTATGCTTAATTATTACTTAATTGTGCGTTAATTGTTATTGGGAGTTAATTTGCGCTTTTATAACTTACTTTAGTTCTTAATAATAATTTAAGGATTTTTAGAATTTAGTTTTAGAAAAATAAAAGAAGAAAAGAGAGCAAAAATACAAAAAAAAATCGGAATTGGACCACTTCTTCAATTGTAAACCACAAGCCCAAAAATGCCCAACCTTCCCCTACGACCTGGTCCATCTCCACACGGGTCGACCCGGTCCTCTACATTAACCCCAAAATGACCTAACCCTTCCTAATATTCATTTTTCATTTTTTCAAAAAAACCCTAAAAACACAAAAAATGATCCCCCCCCCCCACCTTTGCTTCTCCTTCTCCAAACTCCAAACACACAACCATGGGTTCCCCAAGCTCCACTCCCTAGCAGCCATGGCTGCCTTCTCATTTGTCACCACCCTCACACGACCTCCCCCTCCTCATATTCTTCCACGTCGAACCTCCATAGCCACACCAAACGACCCCGCTGCCATTGCTTCGTCGTCTTCGTCGCCAAGCTCAAGTTTGAGCTCCCATGGCTGCTGTCTCATCTTCTTCATCAAGCTCGTCCATGGTGGACATTGCTTTCTGCTTCATCTTCTTCGTCCGGTGTCAAGCTCGAGCTTGAGCTCGATGTCCATGGCTGCCTTCCTCCTCCTCGCGTCCAGCCGGTGCTGCTGCTGTTCACGCAGCTGTTCTGCGTCGTCACTTCATCTTCTTCAGTAGCCCAACTCGACCCTAGCACCTGACCCATCACGCTACTGTTGCTGCTTTCATCTTATTCGCACAAACAAACCAAACACACCCCAGCTGCTTCTGTTTCATCGCGTCTGCTGCGTCGAACTGCTTCACATATGCTTCATCGTCCCTTCAGTTGCTTCTTAGGTTCGTGTTCATCGTCGTTTGTTCGAGTTTGGGTTGAGGTCATCAAAACAGTCCGTACATATTTCGTTTCGATCCGGTTAGTAGATTTTTAGTTTTATTTTGTCCGTTATTTTGGTTTTGATATTCTCGGATCTAAAATCTATAAATGCTCGATTCTTGTTTTGTTCATGTTTATCGTTGAATTAATTTTTTTTTAGTTTGTTCATGTGTTTTGTTGATTTAATTTTCAGATCCAAATGGAAATTTAATTAGTTGTTTTCACGTTTATTTCATGTTAATTTTATTTTTTGTGAGAAAAGGAATTGTTAGTTTAATGTTTGTCAGATTCAAATTGAAATTTAATTGATTATTTCTTCAATTTGTTTCATGTTGTTATGTATTTTCCAGAAATTATTAATGTTGTTTGAATCATTTAATCCGTCATGTTTGTTGTTTAAAAATAGATTTAGTTCATGTTCATCTTTGTTTGAAGTTCATTTTTAATCCAGTAATTTAATGTGAGTTTATGTTTTTGATTTGTTGATGAATCATGTATTGTGTTGTTAATATTGTTGTTTCCTTGCTCATCCATTTTTGGTCTAAGTTAACCAGGATTGGTTCCCGATATGGTTAATTTATTTCCATTAATTTGGAGTTGTTTTGTTCATCTGTGTTCATATGATTTGTTGTTGAAGATTGTTGAGAAATTGGTCATATTGGCTATATTTTGGTTAAGTTTGATTAATTGATTGTTTAGAGCTGATGGGGGTAGTTTGGTAAATTGCAGTGCGTTCGGGGGGTAAAATGGTAATTTCAATAGGGTCGGAGGGGTAATTTGGGAATTGAACATTATTGTAATTCTTTATGTTAAGCATGTGGGACAAAATATAATGGGGTGGGGTTTGATATAATTGTTTAACATAATGGGGGACAAGACATAATGTAGTGGAGGAGAATATGATAATTGTTTATGATAAGCATGGGGGACAAGATGTAATGGGGTGGGGTTGATATATTTGTTTAATTTAGTGGAATTAAAATGGGGATGAGTGGAAAGATAATGGGTTTGGTAAGAGAAAATGGGTGTTTTATTAATTAATTAAAAGGTTTGGGGATGTGATATATATAGGAGGTCTTGAATCAGATTTTGGGGACAGGGAAAAAGACAGAGAAAAAGGGGGGAAGGGAGAAGAAAATTTAAGAGAGAGGAAATTCCGAAAAATACTAAGATTTTAGAAAATAAAAAGAAAAACATTCTGGAAATTCAAAAGAAGAATAGTACACACCTGATATACAATCCAAATATTCTAATATACGGATTCAGAAATTAAGGGTTAAACACTAACTAGTCTTTCAAAATTTGAAAAGATTCCCTTTGCTTCTGTCCGTTGATTGTTGTTGGTGTTTCTGGATTTTTGTCTTGATTTTAAAATCTGCCACTAAGTTTCTCGTTGCTGGTTGTTACTAGTTGTTGGGGTTGCTGTTGTTGTATGCTATTGAGTTTTTGCTGATCTCACGTTTCTTTTGCTTCCAATATCAGGTACACAACTGACACGCTGATTATTGTAAACTGAAACAGGAAGCATGAATACGAAAAATGAAGAATTGAAGTTCTAAATTTATTTTTAATTATATTCTTAATTTTATTTGTATACATAAATTATTTAGCTTACAAAAATCGGAATCGTGTAGCTATTTAATGTATATATAGTGGAACATCCGACGATAGCTTAACGATTGAACTATCTATATATATTGCTTAAAAATAAATAAATGGTGTAGTAACTCCGTCTAAGTTAAAAATCAAACGAATAGACCATTTCGGAACTTGTAAGAATATTGTTTAGTTAAATAATATTGGTTAATTCCAGCATGTAATTGGTTTAGGATTAAAATTAGATTGCTAAGTTTTTTTTTAATTTGACAAACTGAGAACATGCCTAGTATAATGTAACTAGTTAGTAATACGTGAATAAGACGACCCAGGTTTAGTTTTATGCCATACACGTTGGGTCTGGGCCCGCTTTGGCAACAGACCGCCCTGCTTACATCATTTTCAAAATTTTTGAATCATATCCGAAACTCAACTATACCAACTCAAGCATGTAAATAAATTAAGACTTTTTTTTTTCTTTCATTTTGTAGAGACAATTTTAATAGAAAAATATAGGCACTTTAGGATTATCCTGTTAAAATAAATGAGATGAGCCTTGCCCAATAAAATGCACAAATTGTGGGGCCCTCGATAAATGTTTAATTAAAATTACTTAAACTTCGGGATGAGCTGTTTAGCAAAATTCCACGGCCTTACCCAGAAATAATAATGCGATAATTGCTTCAGGTGCGCATTTTAATAATCTTACCTTCTTAAATTCGGATGCGCATTTATGTGACCCAAATCCAAATCTCAACGGAGTCGGAATGTATTAACAACCACGGGCGCAGTGATTGTGAGGTGGTTCAAAATGCATTTTCACGACGTTGTAATTCCATAAAAAAAATAAAATAATAAAAGCGGTTTAAATCTAATAAAAGCACACAAGTTATAACATGTATTAAAAATCAGATATTTAGCCATTATAACAATTTAAGCGAGCGTGCTAGAACCACGGGATCCGGGGGTTCCTAACACCTTCCCTCGGGTCAACGAAATTCCTTACTTAGAATTTCTGGTTCGCAGACTTCATTTGGAAAGTCGAACATTTTCCTCGAATTGGGATTCAAGATAAACCGGTAACTTGGGACACCAAAAGCCAAACCTTTCCCAAGTGGCGACTCTGAATTAAATAAATAATCCCATTTCGAATATTGTCACTTAAATTGGAAAAAACTCCCTCACGCATTCAACCCTTCGGGGCGGGCACGCAAAAAGGAGGTGTGACAGAGAGTGGGTAGTCTTTCTTATAAATTCCATCTCAAAAAGAAAAAGGAAAAAAAATCAAACTCCCTTGTTTTAGAGTTGGGGCAAAGTTTTTTAGAATGGATTCCAAAAGTTGTACATAAATTAACCCCGTTGTCATAGTTATTTTGAGCCTTCATCTTTTCTTTCTAGCCCTGTCCAAAAGCCACATTACAGTTCAAAAAAGACCTCCCAGATAATCTTTTAGAGTGCTGAGTTTAGACATGCCAAGAGTATATGATGTTTTTACCATGGTTAATGCCTTGCCATCTGCAGTATTAGAGG
Organism: Nicotiana tabacum; assembly: GCF_000715075.1. Taxonomy (NCBI): domain Eukaryota; kingdom Viridiplantae; phylum Streptophyta; class Magnoliopsida; order Solanales; family Solanaceae; genus Nicotiana; species Nicotiana tabacum. The sequence continues at coordinate 33,472,526 of NC_134090.1, read as the reverse complement.
AAATAAAAAGAAAAGAACAAAATGAGAGAGTCTTATTGGTAAAAACCTTCGCAGGCACCATAAGGCGACGGTGAGTTGAGAGAAAGAACAAAATAAGAGAGGCTTAATGGTGAAAACCCTTCGGGCACTACAAATCGAATAAGGATCGTGAATCAGATTGGATAATCGGAGCATTGAATCCCAGTTTCACGGTTTAGGGGTATAAGAAGAGTTGAACATCAGACTTGCTTGACAGATTAGGCCACAAGTGCATGTTATGATCATTAGAGTTGGTATCCACATCTGATAAGTTTCTACTTTGTAGTTTTCTTGTTAGGAATTATCTCTTTCCATTGTCCTTTACTCTGTTCTTTTTGTCTTGTTTATTTCCTTTTCTTGAGTCTGTTTGGTTAGAACAAGTGAGAAATGACTTCAAAATTTGCCACCAGCTTTCCAATTGCACAAAACGGGATCTGGCTAGCGCATCAAAGTGGCATAAGTCAAGAAAGAATAACATGCGTGCTGAGTTGGTAACAATCAACGTGCTTTGGGATTCATGTGAAATACAAAGGTTTGATATATGTTAATTCATGAACAATGCAATAGATAGAGGATGTTGGTTGAACGGATCAGAGGTGTTTTCTATGATAAGGGTGACAGAGAAAGTGGTTAGTCAATAAACAAGCAAGGTCTTTTGAGTTGAAATCAAAGTTATCATGGGAAGTCAAGTAGCAATCGCCCTCAAAGTCAAGGCCACAAACCAACCACCATATTTATAAACTCACAAGTTTTCTTTGCTTGAAACATGGACAAAAATTGTGTCCAAATCAAAGTTTGGAAGTTTGCATTTTTTTTAAATGTCGTGCCCAAATTTTGTCAGCACAAAGGCGGTTTGAGAAGGGGAAAGAAAAATTTGTTCAATCTACAGGAACCCTCCATGAGGAAAAGCATGGTTCAGGGGCAAGGAATTTTGTTCGTTCTGCAGATATCCTCTAGGAAGAAAGCATGGCTCAGGTAAGTTCATTCTCGATTTTTCAGGACCCTCCTGGATCATGGAATTTAATTTCATTTTTAGGACCCTCCTGGATAATTGGATTTAATTTAACGTTCTCAGGACCCTCCTGGATAATGGGCTTTAGTTAAATTTTAAGACCTTCATAGTTAACAAGATTTAGTGTAAGTTCTACCTTTAAGAAACATAGTTTAGCTTTAAAGTTTTCACTCTTAGGATGAGATTTAATTTGAAATTTTCAGGACCCTCCTAGACAATGGGATTTAGCTTTTGAGTTCTTATAACTCTTTTGATAACAAGATTCGATTAACACTCACAGATGTTCCCAATATCAAACCGGGGCAGAAAAATTTCTTTTGTTTTGTTTGTTTTGTTGTAATCAGGCGCCCACCTGGAGAGTAAGGAAAGAAAACACGAGCTTCAAGAATCGAAATTAGTTCAGGTTCAAGCAATCAGGCACCCACCTGCAAAATAAGGGAAGAAAGTTCAAAAGAAAAGCAGTTTCAAGAAGAGGACAATTCGGGTTCAAGCAATTAGGCACCCACTTGGAAAACAAGGGAAGATAGTTCAAAGGAAAGGCAGTCTCAAGAGAAAGCAGTTCAGGTTCAGTAATCAGGCACCCACATGGAGAAACAAGGGAAGATCGTTCAAAAGGAAAGCAGTTTCAAGAAGAGAACAATTCAGGTTCAGCAATCAGGCACCCACCTGGAGAAACAAGGGAAGACGACACAAGTTCAAAGGAAATCTAGTCAAGCTCAGCAATCAGGCGCCCACCTGGAGAACAAGGGAGAACAACTCAAGTTTCAAAGGAGAAAGGTGCGAGTTCAGCAATCAGGCGCCCACCTGGAGAGCAAGGGAAAATGGTGCAAGGTGCTAGGGAAAACAGTTCCAAGTAGCAGAAGAAGATGGTTCGAGTTCAGCAATCAGGAGCCCACCTGGAAAACAAGGGAAAACAATTCAAGTTTCAGAAGAAAGGAATACAATTCAAATGTTGGTAATCAGGCACCCACCTAGAGAACAAAGGGAAGATGGCACAAGTTCAAAGAAAGCGGTTCAAGTTTTGGCAATCAGGCGCCCACCTGGAGAACAAGGGAAAACAACTCAAGTTTTAAGGGAAAATAAGTCAAGTTTCGAGGGAAAGGCAGTGCAAGTGTTGGAAATCAGGAACCCACCTGGAGAACAAGGAAAAGTAGTTCATGTCTCAAGGAAAAATAGTGCAAGTGTTGGAAATCAGGCACCCACCTGGAGAACAAGGAGAAGGTGTTCAAGTTTCAAGGAAAAACAAGTCAAGTTTCGAGGGAAAAGTAGTGCAAGTGTTGGAAATCAGGCACCCACCTGGAGAACAATGAGAAACAGTTCAAGTTTCGAGGAAAAGCAGTGCAAGTTTTGGGGAAAAAGCAGTTCAAGTGTTGGAAATCAGGCACCCACCTGGGAGAACAAGGGAAAACAGCTCAAGTTTCAAGGAAAAACAGTTGAAAGTATCGGCAATCAGGCGCCCACCTGGAGAGAAATGGAGTACAGTTGAAAGTATCAGCAATCGGGCGCTCACCTGGAGAGCAAGGGAGTACATTTAATGTTTTGGCAATCAGGCGCCCACCTGGAGAGCAAGGGAGTACAGTTAAAGTTTTGGCAATCAGGCACCTACCCGGAGAGCAAGGGAATACAATTAAGGTTTTGACAATCAGGCGCCCACCCGGAGAGCAAGGGAATACAGTTAAAGTTTTGGCAATCAGGCGCCCACCTGGAGAGCAAGGGAATACAGTTAAAGTTTTAGCAATCAGGCGCCCATCTGGAGAGCAAGGGAATACAGTTAATATTTTGGCAATCAGGCGCCCACCTGGAGAGTAAGGGAATACAGTTCAAGTCTTGGCAATCAGGCGCCCACCTAGAAAGAAAGGGAATACAGTTCAAGTTTTGGCAATCAGGCGCCCACCTAGAAAGCAAGGGAATACAGTTCAAGTTTTGGCAATCAGGCACCCACCTAGAGAATAAGGAGAAGCAGTTCAAGTTTCGAGGAAAAACAAGTCAAGTTTCGAGGAAAAAGCAGTGCAAGTGTTGGAAATTAGGTTCCCACCTGGAGAACAAGGAGAAGCAGTTCAAGTTTCAAGGAAAAACAAGTAAAGTTTCGGGGGAAAAAGCAGTGCAGGTGCCTGGGAGAACAAGGAAAACAACTCAAGTTTCAAGGAAAAACAGTTGCAAGTATCAGCGATCAGGCACCACCTCGTGATCAAGGGAATACAGTTAAAGTTTTGGCAATTAGGCGCCCACCTGGAAAGTAAGGGAATACAGTTCAAGTTTTGGCAATCAGGCACCCACCTGCAGAACAAGGAAAACAGTTCAAGTTTTGGAAATCAGGCGCCCACCTAGAAAGCAAGGGAATACAGTTCAAGTTTTGGCAATCAGGCACCCACCTGGAGAACAAGGAAAGCAATTCAAGTTTCAGAAGAAGACAACACCGGTTTCAAAGGAAAACAGTTTAAGGTAACGAAGGGAATACAACTCAAGTTTTGGTAATCGGGCGCCCGCCTGGAGAACAAGGGAGTACATTCAAATGTTGGTAATTAGGCACTCGCCTGGAGAATAAAGGAATTCGCTTCAGAATGCAATTCAAGTCAGCAACAAAGGAAGCTCACCGAGAGAGTACAAGTCAACAGAGCAGCAGAAACCGCAAGATCAAGTTTGAAGATATAGATAAGATTCTTGTAATTCATAGATCATAGTTTAGTCTAGTTTCTTTTATTTTGTCTTGGTGTAATAATGAGTTCAGCAAGTAGTATCAGCAGCAGCAATAGTGAAATCACAGCTTCCTGGTAGTCCTAGCTACCGAAACTCCCCAGACTATACTGACCTGATTCCTTTATAGTCAAGGATATGTAGGCAACCTCGGAAGTAGGGTGCGGTCAAATCTTTCAAAAATGCTTCCACGGAGTATTTAAACGGGCAAAGATCACTCGTATCCGCTTACTTTATCTTTGCACGAAAACTATTCGTGTTTCCGAGCAAAGAGGGGCAGCTGTGAGCACGTGATTTTTTTCCTATATGAATTACTCCTATAAAATTCAAGAAAATAAAATTTTTCCATTATTTGCAATTTTATAGGATTTTGTGAGAATTTGTGCTAATTGTTTGCATTTTTATGCATGTTTATTTCTGTTAAAAATCATAAAAATATCAAAAATACCATGCATTGCATTTAGGATTTATTCTTACATTTTTAGGTTAATTAGTAAATTAGTTGCATTATTAAAAAGTGAAAATCACAAAAAATTGGCTTCTTTTTGCAATTTTAGCCTTTTAGTTTTGAATTAGTAATTTTTTTATTTAATTTAGGAGTAATTAATTTTCGTAAATGTTATGGTAGATAATTAGTTTAATTTTGTAAATATATCATTTTTAGGAATTTAATTTAGGTACTTTAATTAATTAAAAGAAAAAAAGAGAACAAATGAAAAGAAAAAGGGAAAAAGGAATTAGAGGGCTGTTTGTTTATTGGGCTAGTTGCTGAGACCAAGTCCCTTTCATACCCAAGGCCCAACCCCTCTTCTCACTAACCCACCCCAAGTCCACTCCCTTACCCTGTCCAAACCCTCCCCTTTATATGAGTCCACCAAACTATGGAATACCTGGTCCCGTAAAAGACTAATACGTAGAATGCTGTGAAGGCTGAAAGTAAAGAAGGCAAAAGATTTTTCTACGTGGAAAAATTCCACACAAGGGGTTCAAAAAACCAAGACCTACTTTTGTAGGCTTTTAACTCAACTAACTTGTAATCTACCTATTACAAGCCAATTTGAAAAAACCCTATTGCAAAGACTTTAAACTAACTTGTGATGCAACCATCACAAGCCACTCTCTAACTCTCCTAGTTATAGAGGATTTAACTTATAACTATTTCTAATCACAACATAAACTCTAAAGTTTACGAATTTTGTTTGTTCCTAAAACAATGCTTCTAAGAAAGTAAACTAGGAATTACAATGTAGAACAATTATCAAGATTACAACTCAACTATGGGTATACATAAGATTTCGTTTAGAATTTGATCCTTAGTGGAGTTGTCTTCTTGTTCTTGACACACCAGTGATATCAATGCCGGATCTATGCTTCTTCTTCTTGAGAGTATATCACTGAATGCACAAGTGATGGTGTGTCTTGCACCAGGTTGTTTTATCACAAAAGATATCACAGTAGATAGTGGTGTCAACTTTTGGTGTACTTCTCAGTGAGAAGTGACTGCTGCACTGTCTGCGCAGCCACTTCTGGGCAGTTGCGTTCCAGCTGGACTTTGTGCTTTATGTGAGGACATACCAACGGACCAGGTCCTAATACTTCTATCAGGACATACACTAGGACCAGGTCCTAGTTGTGTTCCTCTTTCTGTAACAGTTGCCAGATGGTCACTTTCTTCTGCTGCATTCCGACTGTGCACTTGACTTGTACTTTGGTCAAAGAACCCTAAGGGAGCAGGTCCCTGTTGTGTTCCTCTTTATATTGATTGCGTATAGTTACTGACTTGTGCTTTTTTCGGAGAACACTAAGGGACCAGGTCATCGGGTCCTTGTTGTGTTCTTTCATGTGGTCATTCATCCATTTGCTGATGTTCAGGCTTCGACCAGTTCATATGAGATGTGTATCCTGTAGAGCAGTTTCTCTATTTGTTTTTTCACGACAAGTTTGTTAGATCATCAAAACATAAGTTTATGTAAAAACCCATCAATTTCCCCCTTTTTGATGGTGACAAACTTAAGCATGGACAGTATTTATTTAGATCAGAACCAGATTGGGATAACCAGATGAAGTTCCCCCTTAATCAAATTCCCCCTTAATCTCAGATCTAACTAGACGAAGTTCCCCCTTAATCAAAGATCTCCGTCAACCATGTAACCATGTTATCCCACCTTATCCTTATTTCCCCCTTTTGGTATCATTAAAAAGAACAACTATGAAGAAGAGTACAAGTAGGTAATAAACATAAAGAAGTCTAACACAGCTAGCTCATGCCACATATGTGCACACAACATGACAGAAAAGAGAAGCCAGAGGAACACAATGTTGTACATGCAAGGAAAGGGGAGCTGTTTCATTAATGTTTACATTGGACTGAGCAAGTCAGGAGCAGTAATGGGTAATTTCAACACGCCGTTACAAAAAAACAAGTAAACATAAGTAAAACATCAGCCACATGATGTTGGAGCAAAAATATCTTGACACTAAGATGATCCTAGGGAACACTAGAGGAGGGAAGCTTGGAGGAAGAGACAATAATGGTTTTGAGAACCAGGTCCAGTCTAGCATTTGCAGCCAGTTGTTCTTCAAGTAGTTGAGCCCGAAATCTCTCATTTTCCTTTCTTAGTTGGGAAACTTCCTCATGTACAGAATTAGGTCCCTTAGCTGCTTGGCTAAGCTGAGTTTCCAGAATGGCATTTCGAGCCCTTAGCCTTCGTATTTCCTCAGAGGCTACATGTTGGGCGTTTATCAGCTAAGAAATGGTCGAGATGCTTCCACCAACTTTTTCTATACTTTCACATTCTTCTAGAGTGGTCTTAGAAAAGGTTTGCTTGCGTGTGCCCACTCTAGGATTTCCCAAGGGAACTTTATAGAATCTAAACACTTGAGTGAGGAGAAAGCCATAAGGTAACCCATGATTTTCACCCTTAAAATTTGCCACCTTCTGCATGTGATCTATCATGATTGCCGGCAAGTTGATTGGTACAGACTCATCAAGCGCTTCCATCAGGACCAAATCTGACATTGTGGTAATGGAACGTCTCTCAGAGCGGGGTAAGAGAACTTTATTAACCAGTTCAAAGAGAAGCTGGTACTCAGGAAGCAACACCTTCTTATGGACCTGTTCCCCCTGTTGAATGACTTGCTCTTTCATGATGGCTCTTCGAAAGTTTATTCAACAGACATCCTTAACTGAGGACACACCTTCACACGGTATTCTAAGAATCTTTCCCAATGTTGAAGCACCGAGTACAATGTCCACTCCATTTACAAGTGCACAGATGTGATCCCCCTCAACTGTGAAAAGGGATGCATAGAAGGTTTGTACTGCATCCTCGTATACTAGAGGCATGCTCCCTTCAAACAAGTGTTCCCATCGTTGAAATTCCACAATCTCCAGAATTTGTCTCATGCCTGCCATCTCCGAGATTGCTGGATCAAAAGTATGTCCCCACAATACTTTTTGAGTTCTTAATTTCTGCTGCCACAAAATACCATCACAGGTCATGGACCTTGTTGAACCAGGTTCCTTTACAGTAGTTTCCCCTTTTTGTTTGCTAGACCCTTCATCAAACTTTCCTTTCCAACTTGCCATCACCACAATATTGTTTTCAGACGCTGCTAGATTAGTTTGACTCCGTTTAGACTTGTTGTTATTCTTCATGAACGACCCTTTCTGTTCCTCAATAGTTCCCTCAACTGTCATGGATATTTGTACTAAGGAACCAAGTTCCCTGGAAGCATCCATGTCTATTCGATTTACTGACACACACTTGATGAAATCCTTTGGATTCATTTACTTTTTTTCCTTGTCATGACACTCCTCTTACTTTTCTGCAGTGAAGATTCAAGGCTTTCTTCCTGCAGTGACCTGGTGATGGGAGATTGGTAGGAAGACTCTAACAGCTTGGAGTGAATAGGAGGTTCAGAAGTGAGTTTGTATGAAAGAGAATCAGGTTCATCAGAAGGCTTTTCTGAGGATATCTCATGAGCTAAGGACTCGAGGAGTGCTGTGGTTCTTACATCTTCTAGGAATGGAATTTCTTCCCCCTGATATTCATACGATAGATATTCTCCTTCATTCATCAATTTCTTAGCAGCTATAGCTATGATGCTATGAGCTGCTTCCTTTTCTGGTGACTCCTTAAGAGTTACTGAGTCTAACATGGAAGAGTTCAGATACTGATCAGGATCATCCTCAGGGGATTCTGACATTTGAGGAGTAAAGCTTCCTCTGTGGTCTTTGATGAGATCGAAGGATTGACTAGTCATAGGATTCCCAAAATAATGGTAGACAGGATTTATCAAAAATGGGAAAACTGTAGGAGTAGAGGAGGAATCAAGAGTATATAAGGTGGTAGAAGACGTGAAATAGTGGTGTTCAGGGAATGGTTTCAGAGGTGATAGTGAAGTGGGAGCGGTGTTAATAGTGGAAGAATGAGGTGATTTTTCAATCGCCATTAGATGAAAGCTTGGTAGACGAGCAAAGAGAGAAAAAGAAAGATGAGAAGAGGATCCTAGCTCTATAAAGGGGATGAAGGTTCATGACTTGGCGTGAGAGAGAAAGAAAGTTTTATTTGAGGAAGGGCTAATGATGAGTGGAAAGCGAAACAGGTTCTGAATAATTCTGAAATCGGCAGCAAGTTTGTGAGGAAGTGCTACCATGCAGAGAGGATGAAAGGATGTGATGGACATGACATGACACTCAGACGTTTGAACAATCAGATGATGTGGCAAATGAATTAGTTTTGTATAAATTTTGTTTGGTGAGGGCATGCAGAATTTAAGCACATTACTACTAACCTGAGGTGCAGGAACCTGATGCCAGAACAAATTTTGAATATGTTTTTAGTAGCTCATCTCTCTTCACCTTTCACAGCTGTGCCATTAGCTTCTATGATCGACATGCGTATTTACCTGCTACGTTATTGATGTGAGCTAGTCTTGATCAGAAAACACTTTAGTTGTCTTTACCCGGAGCTATCTTACATAGCCAACTGATGGAGGATCAGGTTCTTCATTTGGCCCTTGTAACTCCATCTTCACTTTTGATTGATCCAGAGTTCTCTACTCGAGGCTTTGATGCAGATGTCTGGAATTTTGTCTTCTGTTTCTTCAATATGCTTGATCTTTTTCCCCTTTTTTGATTTGAAGACCTTCTTCAGTTGTTGATGAAGCCATTTGAGTTCTGCTTCATTGTTTCCCAAGGGATAAGGCATGCATCATGACAAGAGAACCGTTCCAAAAGTGTTTTCCTTTTCCATAGAAAAACAAGGTTCTTTGTGAGACATGGAGAATGATGTTGCGTTGCATTTCGCCAGTCTCCTTCATCTTACTCATTTTGTCATCGTTTCTTTCTTGGCAAGAGGAAGTGTCTTGTAGACCCCATGAGCACCCCCTATCATTCAGTGTGCCCTTTGTTGGAGACATTCTGGCCTTGTTTCGTGGATTGTATTCTAGAGGAATTCCTTTGCTCATCCCTTTTCATTGAGCTTCCATGGCTAATCCTTCGTGTTGTTGAGAACATGGTATTCTTGTCTGTTCAGTTCTTTCTTTCAACAAGATCACTTCACTGTGAAGTCCTTGATTGTTGGGAAATTGTGCTTGATCCCTTCTCCCCCCTCATTCTTCCTTTTGTGAACTTATGTCTGGGGACACTTGAGCTGACAAACCATGGGCCAGGTCCTGCTGAATTAATTTATTCGGAGGTGAGAGGTTTGCATATACCAATCTTTCTGCGACTTTACTCATCTCATACCACCAGCTTGTGGGAATTCAAACTTAGTTGGAGTGGATGTTCTTGTTTCCTTTGTCAGCTGAGACCACTTGGCGAGTTATCAGATTGGTGACTGCGCTCTTTAGGCCATTCACATAGCGCACATTCCTACTTGAGTGCCAAAAGAACTTATCTACCTTTTCATTCACTTGAAAATGTACCTTTTACTTCCTTCATAAGGATACATTCCCTTCCTGTAGGGCTGTCAGTGAGAAGAGATTCATGTTGTTTTTAGCTACATGCTTTACGTATCCATTGTCCATGATCCATAGCAGCCCGCTTCCTCTCACTGTTGCCTGCTCATGCAAATCAAGGGTTAAATTTAGGAACCCAAACTAGTTTGGGTCCCTTGTTACTATATATAGGATGAATGAAAGCTTTCCTAGTCCACGCAGGCAGCATACGCTTTTTGCAAGTGGTACGTGGTCCTTTGCTAGTAGTCACTCTCTCAGTAAATGCTTTGTTTTTCTAAGGAGACTGAACCCTGGCCTGACAATTTTCTTTAAAATGCCCATTGTTTCCACAGTGGGTACATAGCCAGTTTATCAGGTACAGTGACATACTTGTTGTGTGGGTTGTAGGGAGTTTTCTCCCTTTGGAACCCGATGCCCTGCTTGTTCCCACTATTGTTTAGATACATAGTAGTAACAACATTTGAGGACCAGATCCACTTAAAGGATTTCTTAAGATCATTTCTTACTTTCTCCAACTCAGATTGGAGTTGCTGATTCCTCTCGAGTTCATTACAAAGATTAGTTTTTACAGTAGTTAACTCCTTTTCCAGCAAGATGTGCGACTCACTGGCTACTTCCTTCCCTTTCCCAAGACTTACATTCCTATGTTCTCTATTGAGTCCCTCAATGGTTTCCTCTAGATCAACACATATCACTAGAAGGTCATCTCTTTCCTCTTCAGTGGAGGCAATTTTTTCTTCTAAGGAATGTTTCTCATTGCTAAGACCTTCTATTGTTTCTTTTAGATCAACAACTACTACCATCAGATCGTTTCTCTCATTCTCCACACTGGTTATTTTTTTATTTAGGGCCTCCTTCTCTAGTTCACGATTAGCTATGGTTTCATTTAAGTCCACTACACAGACCACTAGATCATCTCTAGATTGTTCGGCCTCCCCTAGATCTACAGTCAAGATCTCCTTATCATTTACAAGACTATAATAAGCTTCAATTAGGACATTTGATAAAGACCTTAGTTTCTTAGAGGAATAGGATTTCAAATTTCTCTGAACATCTCTGAAGTTTACCTCATTGTCTTCATCTTTTTCATCATCATCATCTGACTGAGCCATTAGCGCAAATAGTGAATCGTACTTCGTTGCTTCAGTTTCCACTACCATCATGGAACTATTTTCTGCATCCGATTCCCTTTCAGATACACTTGAGGAGTCTCCCCAAGCAGCAAGAGCCTGCTTAACGATATTGTCTGCAACACTTTTTCGATTGAATCTTTTCTCTGGAACCAGGTTCCTTTTTCCAGCTTTGTTAGGATTTTGCTTGTACTGCTCCTGTTTCGTAAGAGGGCAGTCTTTGATGAAATGCCCTGGCTTTCCACATCTTTGACATAGATCGTTGTTCCTTGTTTTGCTTGAACTGCCTAACTTTGGTATGCCACCATATATTTTTTGAAATCTCTTAGTAAGATAGGTCATGTCACTCTCTTCATCACTTGAATCACTCCTTTCAGCCTTAAGCACCAGGTTCTTTTCTTCTTAGGCTCTCTTCTTTCACTATCTTTCTTCCTTTTCATCTCATATGTTTTCAGATTACCAATCAACTCATCCATGGTTAGAGTCTATAGATCTTTAGCTTCTGTGATGACATTTACCTTACTTTCCTAAGACCCAGGTAGAACACTGAGAATTTTCCTTACAAGCTTGTTTCTGGGAATGACATCTCCAAGTGAGTGAAGCTCATTTATGATGGAGGTGAATCTGGTGTGCATATCTTGTATGGACTCATCATCCTTCATCCTGAAGAGCTCGTATTCAGTGGTGAGCATGTCGATCTTGGATTGTTTGACTTAAGTGGTTCCTTTGTGTGTAGTTTGTAAGGTTTCCCATATTTCTTTGGCAGTATCACAGGCTGATACTCTATTGTACTCATCAGGTCCTATGCCATACATCAAAATTTTCTTGGCACGATAGTTCTTTTCTACAGCTTTTCTGCCAATGTCGTTGTACTCCCTTCTCCCTTTGGGCACCAATGGTCCTGTTTCTTCAAGTTTCTTCATGGGAACATGTGGACCATCACAAATGATGTCCCGTAGTTCTGAATCTTCATCCATTAGGAAATCATGCATTCGAGTCGTCCACCATCCATAGTATTGACCATTGAATCTGGGAGGTCTATAGGTTGATTTTCCTTCTTCAAAACTTGGTGGAGCAGCCATTTAGGATCCTTCCTAGGTGTTAGACTGATAGGAGAAACCTGCTCTGATACCAATTGTTAGCTTATATGAGTCCACCAAACTATAGAGTACATAGTCCCGTAAAAGACTGATACGTAGCATGCTGTAAAGGCTGAAAATAAAGAAGGCACGAGATTTTTTTACGTGGAAAAATCCCACACAAGAGAATCAAAAAACCACGACCTACTCTTGTAGGCTTTTAACTCAACTAACTTGTAATCTACCTATTACAAGCCACTTTGCAAAAATGCTATTGCAAAGACTTTAACCTAACTTGTGATGCAACCATCACAAGCCACTCTCTAACTTTCCTAGTTACAGAGGATTTAACTTATGACTATTTCTAGTCACAACATAAACTCTAAAGTTTACGAATTTTGTTTGTTCCTAAAACAGTGCTTCTAAGAAAGAAAACTAGGAATTGCAATGTAGAATAATTAACAAGATTACAACTCAACTATGGATATACATAAGACTTCATTTAGAAACTGATCCTTAGTGGAGTTGTCTTCTTGTTCTTGACAAACCAGTGATTTCAATTCCGGATTGATGCTTCTTCTTCTTGAGAGAATATCACTGAATGTACAAATGATAGTGTGTCTTGCACCAGGTTGTTTTATCACAAAAGATATCACAATAGATAGTGGTGTCAACTCTTGGTGTACTTCTTCTCAGTAAGAAGTGACTGCTGCACTGTCTACACATCCACTTCTGGGCAGTTGCGTTCTAGCTGGACTTTATGCTTTATGTCAGGACATACCAATGGACCAGGTCCTAATACTTCTGTCAGGACATACCCTAGGACCATGTCCTAGTTGTGTTCCTCTTTCTGTAACAGTTGTCGGATGGTCACTTTCTTTTGCTGTATTCCGGCGGTGCACTTGACTTGTACTTTGGTCAGAGAACCTTAAGATAGCAGGCCCTGTTGTGTTCCTCTTTATATTGATTGCGTATAGTTACTGACTTGTGCTTTTGTCGGAGAACCCTAAGGGACCAGGTCATCAAGTTCCTGTTGTGTTCCTCCATGTGGTCATTCATCCATTTGCTAATATTCAGGCTTCGACCAGTTCATATGAGATGTGTATCCTATGGAGCAGGTTCTCTATCTGATCCCCTTAAACAAAATGACCCTTTAACCAAAACGACCAGTTCATCACCTCCCTTTTAAACAAAACGACCCTGTTTGGTCCCCTCCCATCTCAACCATTGGATCAATGTGATCCAACAGACCGAAACTCAAGTCCCTATGTATAAAGGTGTCAGAACCAGCTCACCCCCTAGTTCAAACCCCCTCCCTCCAATCTTCATCTCTAACCTCAAGAACCCTAGAGACACCGCCATGAAACCCTCCGCCGGCGGCGACACCCCATACCACTCCAATCCCCACCAATTTAACACCCCAGAATCCCTTTCACCTCCTCTCTCACAATATCTAAACCATGTCCCTCAAATCCCTCTCAATCTTCTCGAATTTTAGATCTAAAATCAACACCCTAAAAACTTAAAGTCCCCAAATCTACCCAAACTTACACCATGCAATCCCTCACCCTTTCTCTCCCCGAATATGCTTTTGTTTCCTCTCAAATCAGCCCCAAGACCGTCAAGTTGAAGTAGGGGTTCTGAAAAATCCCTAGGTTCTTCCCCCTTTTTCTTTTCTTGGTCAGTACGAGGTCAAGTGAACCCCAAACCATCATTAATCGATTGTCCCTTGTTAAGGACAATCGATTAATGATAGTCAAAGGTTCACTTCTTTCTTTAAAGAGGTTGTTCGAGTTCATACAAGGTTCCGTCTGAAGCGAGTATGGGGTAATTCTCTTTTGCTTTGTCTTATTTGTTTCCCTCTGATCTTCTCCTCTTCTTTGTTTGGGTTCTTTCTTCATGAGTTTTGTTTTTTGTTTAATTGCATGATTTAGGTTTCTGATTTTAAGTTTGTTAGTTAGTTTCTGTGATTAATCGTTTATAATAGTCAGTTAGTTTAGGGGGTATTGTTAAGTTTGCCTTTTGGTTATTAGGGTTCAATTTTTTTTCCTTTCTTCAATTTGGGTTTATTTTGGTGTTTAATGAAATTGAAATCTGCATATTAGTATCTTGGTTTAATTCGATTCCTTGTTTAAATGGTTGATCTAATTGCTTCAAAGGTTAAACTAGGTTTATTCATCGATTGTTTTTGCTAATAATAGTCTCAATTAGTTTAAACTATTATTTTCCAAATGTCTCTTTTGAAGTCCATTTTTTAAATTCAGGGGTTGTTTGCTTAAGTTTTTGATTGAGTTCATTCCCTTATAGTTTGAGATTCAGTTTGGGCTGTTAGTAAACAAGCCCATGGGTTGGGTTGGGTCTTTGGTTAATTTGACCCAGGTGTGATTTCCTGAAGGTAAATACAGGGGTGTTAAGGGCTGTCTTGGTCATTTTAACTTGAAGGAATCTTTGATAACTACCTAAGAAAGTTCTAGAAAGTGGGGAATAGGCTATTTCAGCAAATAGGTTGTAAGTTTGGGGTGGGAATTGAACAAAAGGGAATTGATGAGGGGTAATTTTGAATGAATAAAATCAGATGTTGCTGCCTTAAAATCTTTCTATATAAGGCTGTTTCACTCATTCTTTAGGCAGAGATCAGAATACCAAAAAACTAGAAACGGCTGAGAGATATACTCTGAAAAACATTCAAGTTTTCTGCATTCTTTTGGTTGGAAATTGTTTGAAATTGCTCTTTGATTTTTATTGTTGGGAGAGTTTAAAAGTTTTAAAGGATCTCTACTTTATCTTGGGTTGAAAATGGTTTGAAAGAGCTGAATGTTGCTGGGTTAATGTGATGTTTTACTGCTGTAGCTGAAATCCCCACCTTATTTTGTTTACTTTTACTTCCAGGTGTTCCTTGGCTCTTAAGTGACATATGAAGTGAAAATCTGAAAACGTGTAACCAAGTTGAAAGATTTGAGAATGAACCTCAGTTTTGCTGAATATTAATCTATGTTCTTTAGAGTGTTTCCATGTCTTTGTATTAATTTCAGTCCTTTCATGTGTTTTCCACTCAATCATGTTGATATTCTTATATTTCATCTTCAAAGTATGGTTTAAGCTTTTAACTTGTTATGTTGTTTTTGTGATGAGTTGGAGGTCTTTGTATTTGGACATTTTGAGTTTCTGAATGTTCTGTAGTGCAGACTGTTATGATTTTTGACTAAGAAAAGTTTTAAATGTTGCATTTTAAACATATTTAATCTCAAGCTATGTTTTTAATCTGATTAAAATTGTCCAAAGTGACTTGGGATATCATGGAGTAACACGATTGTTGGGTTTCGAATGATAGTTAACATAGGCCCAAATCGAGCAGCCCAGTCTCAAGCTAGGTCCTTCAGCTTTGGTGTAGTTGTTTCGTTTCCCCTGTGAAGTTTTGTTTAATGCATTACCTGATCTCAAGATACTCATGTGATCATTTTTGTTTCAAGATATTGTAGCAAGTATCACTGTTGGGCCTTGTAGTCGGCCCAATTATGCTCAAATGCCTTTGCTAATCCCGTTTAGTCTTGGGCCTCATCTTGAGCCCAATTCCCCTTCAAATGTCGTTTGTTGCTGCTGCAAGTCTGGAACTCGTCCACCCCAGACGTTAAGTTAAGATGGTATTTTGCTTAGGCTTCTTATAGTAATGTTAGGTAAAATTTAATTTACATAAGAATTCAAACCCCTTTAGATCTCTTTAATTAAGTATGATTCTTTTAATTAGATTGAGGTATGCCATATCAAACAAGACATATAATTTTTGGCCCTCATAAGACTAGATCAAGAAATCACTTGAAGAAAGAGACTTGAGGCGTGACATAAGCAAAATTAAATCATCTATGGCCCTCACAAATGTCATAATTTATATATTAAAAATGAAATTCGTAGTTTGCTTTAGGCGCGTTGATTATATAATTATCATGGCTATTACTAAAATTCGGGGGTACATTTCATGTGGCCCGATTTTAATTTCCAACAAGATTAAATAGAACGTGTCGTGACTCAAAGGTGCATTTGCGTGGCTTACGACATGTTTTAAATGACCTTGAAATAATTCCTTAAATCATTAAAGCGGTTAGAAAGTTAAAAATGCACGTAGGTTTAAAATGTGTAATTAATCAGATAATTAGGCCAATGTTAATAGTTGAGCGACCATTCTAGAACCACGGAACCGGGGAATGCCTAACACCTTCTCCGGGGTTAACAAAATTCCTTACCTGGATTTCTGTGTTCATGGACTATAGAACAGAGTCAATCTTTCCTCGATTCGGAATTTGAACCGGTGACTAGGGATACCATAAATTATCTCAAGTGGCAACTCTGATTTTTAAATAAATAATCCCGTTTGGATTGTCACTTAAATTGGGTAAACTCTCTTACACCCTTCCAGGGTGTGAAAAAGGAGGTGTGATAGACCTAATGATGCCTCTATACATGGTTTGATTCAAAGGAGATCCAGTTTCATCCATGTCCAGTCGAGTGGCCGTCGTAATGAGAGTATCTATCAACTTTGATGCTTCCATGTCAAACCTCTTCAAGAGCTCCCTGATGTATTTTTGCTGACAAATGAATGTACCCTTTGAGGAATGTTTTACTTGAATACCCAAGAAGAAGTTCAGTTCCCCCATCATGCTCATTTCAAACTCATTTCCCATGAGTTTTGCAAATTCTTCACACAGACTCAACTGTTGCCGAAAAAATGATATCATCAACATAGACCTGAACAATGAGCAGGTTCCTTCCCCATTTCTTTAGGAACCAGGTGTTGTCAATTTTGCCTCTTTTAAAACCATTTTCCAAGAGGAACTTTGACAGCCTTTCATACCAAGCTCTAGGAGCCTGCTTCAACCCATACAATGCTTTGTCCAATTTAAACACATAATCACCGTGACATTCAAACTCTAGAGGTTGCTTCACATAGACTCCTTCCTTAAAAAGTCTATTCAGAAAAGCACTTTTGACATCCATTTGGAACAAGGTGTATTCCATATGAGATGCAAAAACTGTTAGAATTCTAATAGCTTCCATGCGAGCGACTGAAGCAAACGTTTCATCATAATCAATCCCTTCCTCCTGATTGTAGCCTTGAACTACTAGCCTGGCCTTGTTGCTTGAGGTATTTCTATGTTCATCAAGCTTGTTCCTGAATACCCACCTGGTTCCTATAATGGTTCGATCTGAGGGTCTAGGTACCATATGTCAGACATTGTTCCTTTCAAACTGATGTAACTCATCTTGCATGGCTGTAATCCAATCTGCATCTTTCAAGGCTTCCTTGATATTCTTGGGTTATATTTGGGAGAGAAAGGTTGAGAAGGCAAGTGAATTTCTGGCTTTTGGCCTAGTTTTGTCACGCCCCGAACCTGGGGGCGAGACTGGCACCCAGTGCCTCACCTATCCCTGCGTACTAACTTGCAACTAAGGGACTCTGAACATATGATGTCATACTTTGGCCATGGGCCAAATTTCCAAGATAACTGCGAATGCTGACTAAATGTTAATATTAAATGGGCCGACAAGGCCATCATAACTATTACAGCTGACAAACCAACCAAATATACAAACAAGACCTGCAAGCCCAACATATTGCACTAATTGACAGGATGCATCTACAAGCCTCTACTGATGGATATATTGTGATCGGAACAGCTACCCGACCTACTCATAACATATATACATACATATACAAGATGTACATAAGACTCTAGACCCGGAAACTCCGAAAGACTTGGAGCTTACCGATCAAGCTGAACTCGGGCAATACTTATTGAGGAGGCCTACTCGTCTGTCTATCTGACCTGCATACATGAAATGCAGTGCCTTCCTAGAAAAGGGACGTCAGTATGAAATAATGTACTGAGTATGTAAGACAATATAGTGAAAGTTGAAACTGAACTGATAATATAATAACTGCAAGTAGCTGGAAGTCAAAGATAATCTGAAGATATGCTTACCTGCAGATACTGACTCAACTCTCTTAATATAGTAAGTAAAATAGCTGTCCGACCCTATAAGGCTCGGTATATATATATGCTCTGCCGTAGTAGGCTCAATCATAAGCGCTCGGCCATACTAGGCTTGTATCTCGACCAATTGGGCTCGCTCATAAGCGCTCGGCTACAGTAGGATCGTCATATAACTTACCATCTGATCAGAGGTTGCTTAATAGGGGCCTGCCCATCGATTATAGCTCGATAGTAATAAAAATACTTTTAATACTCTATATATGTAACTTATCTTCTCTCTTGACTGGAAGAAGGAAATACTCAACCGAATATGAAATCCCGATAAGGAGAATATTATAACTTACAACACTAGAAAAATATACGCAATTTGCGAGATTAGCAAAATATACGTAAATTTCGGGATATGAATTTAATGACGAGATCATGCCAAATGAAAGAAGAACTTAGCCTTAACATACCCGGACCACTGGACAATATCGAGCAAGCCAGTCAGCTTACAACGCTGCATCTTGTCATCAATGACCGAAGTGACTAGTAACTACAATAACCTCAACTCATTTTTATACTAAAAAATAAATAAAATATAACTTCCATCAATATCATATCAAAATCCCTACCTTCAGACCTTTTCTTGGTTGCCATTTTCGGTCCGCGAGACCTCCTCTTCGTGGAGGGAAAATAATCATCATTGGCGTAGGTAAAGTAGCGGGTCATGTTCATAAGAGAAAAAATTCTAGCAGAAGAGTTGCTCCTTAAATTTAATAGGCTAACTGAAGAAGTTTCCCTGAGGGATGAGAAACTCTTTAATGACCAAAGCTTATGTTTTGGATCTATTAAAAGGGTGGCTTCCGTTCATTTCAAAGTACAATGCTTTTCTTTCTTTAAAGTGAATGTATGACTCACGCTACTAAATCTTTGCCAAACTCCCATATAATATTGCCACCTATGTAATAATTGTATGAGTCACTTATTTTATGTTATGGGGTTACCACATTACTTTGGGGAAATTTTATCCACTTATTACTTAATTGGGTAATGTCTTGTTATCCGAAAACTAACCAATTACCCGCATAATTTAAAAATTATCTCAAATTACTTAAAATTCTATTTATTTTTAATATATTTTATACATCGTACTACTGTGGTCATATGGTACCCTGCATGGTACTAGTTCATAATTATCGGGTATTATCGCTCGACCTGTATTTTATCCCAAATGCCAAATTTGGAAAAAAATTCGTTTCCTTTGACTTGCTTCCCCTCTCACCTTCACGAATTTACTTTTTACTTGTTTGAAATAGCATAATGCTTATAATCTCAAAATAATCCCATTCCTGAACTTACGTCGATTATCTTACGACAAAACTTTAACGTATATGCGGAATGTAATATCGTATTCTCCGAGCTTCCATCAATTTAATGATAGCGTACCTTCACGTATGAAAATATGGGGTGTAATAGGTTTGTACTCCAGAATCTAGAGGGGTGATTATGTTGTCAAGAGGATGAGAGCTTTTGTGTCTCCAGTTAGACGTCTGAGGTTCATTTGTAGAGAATGTGGGTACATTTGACTGGTTTTCCTGTGTTCTTCTCTCAGGTGCTAGTGGAGTACCCTGAATTGCGTCAACCACTCTTTCTTCAGCTTTAATTGTTGTAATTGAAGTACCTAGTTCCATTAAAGATGAGGCAATATTGTCTTCACTCAGCTCTTTTACTTGGCTCATCATATCTGCCTTTCTACTATTCCCTTTTGCTGGGGAGTTCTGGGAGCTGAGAAGTTGTGAGTGATGCCATTTTCATTGCAGAAATCATCAAATTTGGCATTGTCAAATTTTATTCCATGATCTGATCTAATGCATGTGACTCTAGACTCCATCTTCACCTGGATTTTCTTTACAAACGCCACAAACACCTCAAAGGTTTCATCTTTAGTTCTGAGAAACAGAGTCCATGTGAATCTGGAGTTGTCATCCACTATCACAAAAATGTATCTTTTTCCTCCCCTGGTTTGCCCTCCCATAGGACCACATAGGTCCATATTTAGAAGCTCGAGTGGCTTTGAGGTACTCATATCCCTTTTAGACTTAAAAGAGGACTTCACATGTTTTCCTCTAGCACATGCATCACAAACTTTTTGCACCTTGAACATTGACATAGGCAGACCATGGACCAGGTCCTTCTGAATTAGTTTGTTCATAAGAGAAAAGCTTCCATGCCCCAATCTTCTGTGCCACAGTTCAACATCATCATCAATAGCATTCAGACAACTTAGATCACCATTTTGTAAGGACTCTAAATCAACAACATAGATGTTCTTGTATCTCTTGGCTACAAGTACCGCTTCCCCAGTTACCAGATCAGTAACTGTACATATCTTAGACAAGAATTCCACCTTGTTTACTTTATCACATATTTGAGAGACACTCAAGAGACTGTACTTAAGGCCATTGACATAGTACACATTTTCAATAGAATGAGTGAGTGACTTCCTGACTTTTCCAACTCCAAGAATGTACCCCTCTTTCCCATTGTCAAAGGATACACTCCCTCTTTGTAGGGATTTTAGTGAAAGAAAGTCCATGGTGTTCCCATCCATGTTCTTTAAATACCCACTATCCATAAACCATTGTTGATCGCTTCCTTTCATTGTTCCCTCTTTGTCGTCATCATCTTCATCATCAACTAATTAGGCCATCAAAGCAAAAGTTGAGTCATATTCATTTTTCTCGCCTTCAACTGCTATCATGGAACTATTTCCAACATTAGTTTCATCTTCAGACTCACTAGAGGAATCCCCCCATGCTGTAAGAGCTTGTTTCACCACATGGTCAGCAGATCTCTTTCTTTTGAAGTCCTTGAGAGGAACCGGGTTCCTATTAGCTGCTTTCTCAGGATTTTACTTGGAGAATTCTTGCTTCAAGATAGGACAGTCTTTGATGAAGTGTTCAGGCTTTCCACACTTATGACAGAGATCATAGTTTTTTGGTTTGCTAGAGCTGCCCCTTCTTAGCATTTCTCCATTTCTTCTGACCATCTTTTGAAATCTTTTGGTTAAGTAAGTCATGTGACTATCTTCCTCACTTGAGTCATTCCTATCAACTTTGAGTACCAGGTTCTTTTCTTTCTTTGGTTCTCTTCTTTCACTGCCTATCTTCCTCTTCATCTCGTAGGTCTTCAGATTTCCAACCCTTCTATGGTCAGCTCCTGCAAGTCCTTTGATTCAGTAATAGCATTCAGCTTGCTTTGCCATGGACTAGGTAAAATACTAAGGATTTTCCTCACTAGCTTGTTCCTAGGAATGGTTTCACCAAGTGAGTGTAACTCATTTATGATGGAAGTGAATCTTGTGTGCATATCTTGAATAGATTCATCGTCCTTCATCCTGAAGAGTTCATACTCGATAGTGAGCATATCGATCTTAGAATTATTTTACTTGGGTAGTTCCCTTATGAGTTGTTTGCAAAGCTTCACATATCTCATTAGCTGTGTCACAGGCGGAGATTCTATTGTATTCTTCAGGTCCTATTCCACATACCAGAATCTTCTTGGCACGAAAATTCTTCTCGACATCTTTCATGTCTGTGTCGGTGTATTCTTTACTGGTTTTTGGCGTTGAGAATGGAAGTTCTTCAAGTACCTTTGTTGGAACATAAGGACTGTCACATATGACATCCCATAACTCAGAATCCTTAGCCATGATAAAATCATGCATTTTTGTTTTCCACCACCCATAGTATTGTCCATTGAACCTGGGTGGTTGGTATATAGATTGACCTTCTTTAGAATTTGGTGGAGAAGCCATAAGGATCATTCTTAGGTGTTAGCCTAATAGGAGGAACCTGCTCTGATACCAATTGTTAGTTTGTATGAGTCCACCAAACAGTAAAGTACATGGTCCTCTATGAGGTTGTATTGAAAATGCTAATAAAACAGTAAGTAAATAAGACACGAGATTTTTACGTGTAAAAATCCCAACTCAAGAGGACAAAAACCATGACCTACAGCTGTAGGCTTTCAATTCACTAACTTGTAAACACCTATTACAAGACACTTCGTAATGACTCCATTATAAATAATTCAACTAAACTAACTTGTGATAATCTTACCACAAGCCTCTTTGTCACTCTCTAGTTACAAAGACTTTAACTTATGACTAAACCGAGTCACAACATAAACTCATAGAGTTTATGGATTTTACAAGAGGGTTCCTAATCAACGCTTCTTGTTAAGAAACTTAGGAGATACAATAAGAACAATCACAAAGTTACAACTCAACTAAGGACAACAAAATACTAACTTTAGGAACTGGACCATAGTATCGTTTAACATTGTTCGTCAAGCTCGTGAGAATTAATTTCTCAGTTTTTGCAAAAGTCTTGAATGAGAAACTTAAGTGTTCAAGTGATGTTTTGATATAAACGCATTGTTGATGCACCTTTATGACATCACTTAAAATGATGTAAGCACTTTAGTTGGTCAAGGAATAAGTGGCCACTGGAAGTAGTGCAGGCAGTCACGTCGCTCCTAGCTGTGTCCCATTGACTTCGTATAGCTATGAGGGAATCACAAAGGTATCAGGTCCTTATTTGGTTCTCTATCCCCTAAAGCTATAGTAGTTCACATTTAGCTAGAATCCATTAACTTGCAGTGTAGCCCAAGTGTATCAGGTTCCCTATCTGGTCCTTGACAGCAAGTTTGTTAGATCATCAAAACATAAGTTAAAGACATTGAAAAACTCATAATGACCATATCTAGTCCTGAAGACTTTCTTAAGAATATTTGAGTCCCTGATCTTCAACTGGTGATAACCTGAACGGAGATCAATCTTGGAGAACATTCTCGCTCCCTGAAGATAGTCAAACAAATAATCGATACGAGACAAAGGATACTTTTTCTTGATTGTTACTTTGTTCAACTACCTATAATCAATGCACATCCTCATCATGCCATCCTTCTTCTTCACAAATAGAACAGGCGTACCCCAAGGCGACACACTAGGCCGAATAAACCCCTTATCAAGGAGTTCCTGAAGCTGCTCCTTTAACTCTTTCAACTCCACTAGTGCCATACGATACGGTTGAATAGAAATGGGATGAGTGCCCAACACCAGATCAATACTAAAATCAATATCCCTGTCTGGTGGCATGCCCGACAGGTCTGCAGGAAGCACATCGGGAAAATTCCTCACAACAGGAACAGAATCAATACTAGGAATCTCTACACCGACATCCCGCACAAAGGCTAAATATGAAAGACAACCCTTCCCAACCATCCATTGGGTCTTCAAGAATGAAATCACCCTATTAGGGACAAAATCAGTCAAACCTCGCCACTCAATTTGTGGCACACCCGGCATAGACAATGTCACTATCTTAGCATGAAAATCTAATCTACCACTACACGGAGATAGCCAATCCATGCCCAATGCTGTCGGGCATGTCGCTGGACAAGTTTGTTGATTCGGTATTCATTTGGTGCTGGGCACCATATCATATGGCACCGACGGAGTTAAAAGAGTTGAAGGAGCGACTTCAGTAACTCATTGATAAAGGGTTCATCGGTAGGCCAATATGGATGTCTGTTCTACATCGAGTCGGCTTGGTTGACTCTGAGTTGTATTATTGAGGGATATGTTGATTCGATTGTTATTGAGCTTATTAGTGATCTGAGGAGATCTATGAGTTACCTTTCTGTGTTGCGAGACATTAGGATTTGTTGGTTATAAGCACATGTGGTGCAGTTTTATTGGGGTCTCTTAGTGGAATTCGAGCGGGAAGAGATTGAGTATTTCTCGGCAGATGGCGTATTGGTTGTGTCCTTTCAGGTTTGTATAATATTATGTTAATTGCTTTGCTGTGGTTATGATGATTTTCTTTAGTTCTAGACATCAAATTGCGCGTGATTGTCGATTTTGAGCATAGTGACTTGAGGTGTTTTATGGGGACCAGTGTTTGGATAGGGTCGCGCATTGCAGCAAAGTTATGTGGAGGTATGATCCTTCAGGTTAGATTTGTGTGTTCTGTTTCTACGATGTGTGATAGGTTCTCAGCATTGTGTGTGGTGGTACTTGTGAGCTTGCGGTACAACTTTCTCATTTGGGTCATTTTTCATGATTTGAGTACGTTTGGATTGTTGCTTATTGGTGCACGGATTGCGCGTGTTGTGGTTTAGATTGTATTGGTGTGTCATGTCACCAAAGTATTTATGTTGGAGTAGGTGAGGTCAATGAGATCTAGAATGAATACTATCGGATTCGGTTCTGGCATGTTGAAAGGATAATATCAGAATTCTGCTTAGAAATCTATTATGGTCCTTGCCAAAGGAGAGGCAACATCATGACTGGTTGATCTGAGGAATGATTATGATTTCTGCATGTTTCTTTCATCATTTGCAGTATACGAAAGTGTTGGAATGATGCTTTATTTGATAAGAGGTTTATTATCGATATTCAGTTGTTTGGGCAGTCGCTTTGATTTGGAGATTATCGCTACGAGTGGTTGAGTTATGTGGCATATCATATGATTACATCTTGGGTTCCAGATATGGTTTAATACAGCTTGTTCAGACTTATACAGCGTATAGATGAGAGATTCTGATATTATAAATAAGTTCAAAAATGGAAATTTGGTTCTAAGATTCATGGGCTTGGCTGGATTGCGAAATTTCAGTAATGTGGTGTTATCAGACCTAGATAAGATAGGGTGATGCGGCATCACCACCGGGTATGTGCATGGTAAGGTTACACAGCTATTTGATGGTTTTCGAAACAACTCCGGGCACGTTCGAAGACGAATAAATGTTTAAGTGGGGGGGGGGGGATGTAACGACCCGACCGATCGTTTTGAGTTTTTGCACTTCGCTCGCCAGTTCTCAGGCATGACTAGCCCCGTCTGATGTATTATGACTTATGTAAATCGTCAGTTTTGGTTTTCCGGGTAATCAAAATGGATATGGAAGAACAATTCTCAGTTTGAAGTTTAAATTTTGAAAGGTTTGACCAAGTTTTGATTTTTTAGTTTTCGATCTCGGATTGGGATTTTTATGATTTGGTTAGCTTCGTTAGGTGATTTTGGACTTGGGAGCGCATCCGGAATGTATTTTGGAGGTCCGTGGTAGATTTAGGCTTGAATTGGCAAAATTGAAATTTTGACATTTTTTGGCCGGTAGTGGAAATTTTGATATCAGGGTCGGAATAGAATTCCGGAAGTTGGATGAGGTCCGTTGCGTCATTTGTGACGTGTGTGAAAAATTCCAGGTCATTCGAATGAAGTTTGATAGACTTTTTCATTGAATTCGAAATTCGAAAGTTTTTGGGATTCTTAGGCTTGAATCCGATGATGATTTGATGTTTTGATGTTGTTTTGAGTGATCCGAAGGTTGGAACAAGTTTGAATGATATTATGGGATGTGTTGGCATATTTGGTTGAGGTTCCGAGGGCCTCGGATGAGTTTCGGGTGGTCATCGGACCAAGTTTGTGGTTTTGAGAGTTGCAGGTTTTCACTTCAGTTCTGTTGCAGAGATTCCTTCTTCGCGATCGCGTGAGGAGGTTCGCGATCGCATAGATTATTTTGTAGAGGCAGTCGATGTTTGTTCTTCGCGTTTGCGTATTAAGGACTGCGATCGCGAGAGGCTATCAGGTATAGAATCGCGAACGCGTGGTTTAAGTTGCGTTCGCGTAAGGTTAAGTGGACTAGAGTTTGACTGCGCATTTTTTCATCGCGAACGCGGCTCCTAGTCTGCGATCGCATAGGTGTAGGGCTGTTGTGTATCGCGTTCACGTGGGGAGCAACGCATTCGCGTAAGGTAATTTCTGGGTCAGCAAAGTTTGTTGTTCTCGATCGCGATGGTCTTTCCACGATGGCGATTAAGGAAATTTACCTAGCCAGAATGTTTAAATAGCCATGTTCGCGATTTTGGTCTATCTTCCACCATTTGTGAGCGATTTTGGAGCTTTTTGAGAAGGATTGAAGAGGGAATCAAGGAGAAATACTTGGAGGTAAGATTTTTGGACTTAATACTCGATCCTATGTTGATTCTTACTTGTTTAAACATGAAATTAGTGGTATTTAAATGCCTAAATTGGGGAATTAGGGCGTGGAATTAGAGAGTGTAAATTGGGGATTTGAGGGGTCATTTGAGGTCCGATTTTGACGTTCTTGGTATGTATGGACTCGTGGAAGGATAAGGATTCTGTTGATGTGATTTTTACTAGTTTGAGGTCCGAGTGGGCTTTGTTCCCTTAGCATATTTTGATGGTTATATACTGATTTTGGTTAGATTCAAGAAATTTGGAAGCCGAATCGAGAGGCAAGGGCGTCATGGGCTAGAGTTTGGCTTGGCTTGAGGTAAGTAACGCTTCCAAACTTGGTTATGAGCGTTCGAAACCCCAAACTATATTTTCTATGATTATTATTGAGGTGATGCAAATGCCAAGTGACGGGCGTGTGGGCATGCACTGTGAGGAATGCGGCTTAGAATATTCCATGGCACCACTTAGTGACTCTTTTATGCTGATATTTGTGTTGTAATTATGTGGTTAAGTTAATGAGCTACAAATCATACTAATTATTATGCTGAGGCTTCGCGCCAACACTGTTGAGACCCGAGAGGTCGTTTCTTGCTGTCATGTCATTAGCTCCATTTATATTCTATACTCAGTCTTGTCCATGCATATTATATCATGCCTCAGTCTTATTGCTATTTGACATATCATATCATTGTTCGGGCTACAATCATGACATTTTGAGCCTGTGTGTGTGCAAGACTGGAGAGTATTGACTGAGTGAGGCCGAGAGCCTGATATTGATTGACAGTATGGGATCGGGCTGCATGCCGCAGTGAGAAATTGATCATGCCTTCGCTGGAATTGATATAGCGCTTGGGCTTAGAGATGTCCCTCCGGAGTCTTTACACCCCAGTGAGTGCAGTTGATGATATTGAGAGATGGATCTTTCCTTGACATGGATCTTGTCCGAAGTATTGGTATGGAGATGGATCTTCTCCATGAGGCTGGATTGGCCTGTTCCTCGGTACTGAAAACTAATAGTCTATGATGTATATATATTTTCCGGGATGGATCTTCCCTGGGCCTTGTGAGCCATATACGGTACCGAGTGGTTGTGGGGTTGTCATTATTTTTACCAGAAGATGGATCTTCTCAGTAGGCTGGATTGACCTTCTTCAGTACTAAGTGACTGCTGTTAGAGATGTATATATATACGAGATGGATCTTCCCTAGGCCGTACGAGTCATATGCAGTACTGAGTGGACGAGCATCGAGTTATTGGGCACATGAGGTACTTGACATAGTGCATTTCATATAGTATGTGCACTAGCATGTAGATGTAGCGGAGTTATATTCCTTTATCATGTGCATACTTGCTCTATTTCCCTGTTATGAGCTGTTTAATTAACTGAAAGCATGCCTACTTTACTGTACGATATTTCTATTTATCTTATGAAGAGGTTGAGTTCGTCACTACTTCTCAGTTCATAGTTTGAACTTGTTACTTACTGAGTTGGTATACTCACGTTACCCCTTGCACCCTGTGTGCAGATCCAGGTATGTCGGGGCTCGTAGCGGCCGTTGATCGAGGTCGTAGGATGTGGAGTTGCTGAGGTATCTGCATGGCATTCACAGGCCTTGGCTCTCCTTCTCATTTCCAGTTGTATTTTCCTATTGGTTCTTAGACACTTTGATAGATTATGTATTTACCTTAGACGCTCATGATTTCAGTGACATTGTAGTTTTGGGACGATTGTGTCGTAAAATAAATCTTTCTTTTATGTCTTAAATGATTTGTTTAAAAATGATGAAGGTTTTCCGCAAATGATTTTTAATATTTACACTGTGGTATTAGATCACGTTGGTTTGAGGCTGGCCTAGTTCCACGATAGGCACCATCAAAACGTGTTGAGTTTTGGGTTGTGACACGTTTGTATCAGATCCTAGGTTACATAGGTCTCATGAGTCATGAGCGGGTTTAGTAGAGTCTCACGGATCGGTATGGAGATGTCTGTACTTATCTTTGAGAGACTGTAGAACCATTAGGAAATAAACTGCACATTTTTGAATTTCTATCGTGCATTATTGATTTAGCTTGAAGCTTAACTCTTTGAATTCCTTCCACGCATTTGTGTGCGCTCATGAGTGCTCGGTATCAGCTGTGCATCGATGACTTGTGATTCCCTGATCGAAGGGCAAAATTTTATTTCTAAATGTTGATGTTGGGGCCAGTCTGGAGGACTTGAGGCCGTGTTTTGCCTATACTTTGAGCGCTGAGGCGTTGATTATGTGGGAACGTGTCCTGGATTCATATGTTTGGTAGCGTTCCTATTAGTGGAAGTGATGACTGGATGGATATGTGAGCGCTGAAACCATTTTATTATACCATATAGACTTTGTGATATTTTATTATCGATATAATATTTTATTATTAGTATAGTAACATTAGATAATATAGCATTTTTTAATACTTAATAATTTCGGAAAAAAAGATTTATAATTTTCACGTTCACCAAATTAGAAAAAATCTCTCTAAAATGTGACTATTTTAACATTCAAAAGAGGCGTAGACTCGGTCACTATTCACAAATCCATTCGAACAGATCAAATGTGTTTTGACTTTTAAAGCAAATAATTAGGTTAATTCAAACAAGAACTGGTATGACAAAAGTTGGAGCTTCCATGGTGACTTTTGGATTTCCCCCTCTTCATGATATTGAAGAATCACAACTAAATAAATATCAGCCAAGTCTAATTAGTAGAAGACTCAAACCTAAATACTAACAGTCTACCAATCAAAACAAAATCATTTAAATGAGCGTTTCTACAACCTCCTCCAATCTCTTCGGATTACTAATTACTTGAGGTACAAAATCTACAAAGGCGTAATAGCGCAGCAAGATCCCACAACAAGTAATGCTGTCACCTATATGATGCAATTTCACAATGTCTCGTAAGGTTTCCTCTCAATAATCTGGCTGGTAAATTTCTTCTATTAATGGAATTTTAGAGTTAAATCCATACGCAAAATAACCCCAAGGAAATATGACTTTTAGCAAATCATAGTTTCGAAGTCCTTTGTTTTTGAACTTTTCATATTTATCTTGGTAAAAATGAAACTGTGAAAGAAAAAAAACAAATGATTAAAAATTTTTAGAGTAAAGAGAATTAAGACTAAAAATATAATACCAACTTACACTCGCTGCTCTGGCCCATATCTCATCTCTGCATATAACTTGGTTATTTATTATACCAAATATATCCTTCAACTGTTTTGAGGTTTCTAAAGACATAGGTATAATCTCTAAATTCAAAAAAATACCCCACGAGTTTACTAATTTCAATTTCTGTGTGGAAGCAAGATAAATGTTCATCGTGCAATGCATACCAATCTATCCCATGAAAGAGTTGGCGACATAAAATGGAGAGAAACCATTCTTTGTTTTCATGTTATGTGAAGGCATCAGGCTGTTTGATTTTTTACGGATAACTTTTTTAATTTTTACAGCAAATAAAAAAACAAGGCGGATTATTTAGCAAATTAGGGTGTTCAAGTACTACGAGAAGAAAAATCAGGAAATTTGACTGAAACGAAGAGAAAAGTGGCATTACTGGATGGTTTAAGATACTTTTGGGACTTGGGAGATGAGATTATTTTGAAACTGGGTATGTTGTGAGCAGTGATAAGTGATGATAATAAAATTAGAGAGAAAATTTATTTATGGAACAGTGACATATTTCCTCTAGCAGATCTCATTTGAGAGAAAATGGCGGTATGTGATAGAGAACCCAATTAAAATTGTTCATGAACGAATGTAACGCATTGCAGTGCCAACACTTTAAATCTTGTTAATTTGAAATCCGTCCTAACTAGCAAAAGAGTGGGTGGACCGGAGATTAGGAACTTGAGATTAGACAACAAGGTGTCTATTTTGGAAAAAGCCATAGCTAACACAACAAAAATAACCTTAAACTAAACTTTTTGACTTTGAAGAAAAATAGAGAGAAGAGAAATTACTTTCGCAATGTGAGGGTCCATTAGTGACTGACGACAAGTGACGATTGGCGAGAAGAATACTAACAAGCAACGAGACAATGATAAAGCGAGCTAGCAGTAGGAGCAAAGAACCAGCGGAAGAATAAGAGTTTGAAACCAAAACTGTATTTTGACTTTTAATATTAGGGATTTTAATCCCTCATTTCCCCGCATTTAAAAAAAGTTGAATAGTACATAACGGCTTCGTTGGCACTTCAAAAAGTAAGAAACTACAATTCCTAAGAATATAAAAATTGACTCCACATATGGAAATTAATGCAGTAATTTACGACCTAGGGACTAATCAGTTCAATAAACAATAACTTATGTTCAAGTTCAGAGGTAATAAAATTGTTACGACTTTGTATCGAGTATGGTAACACACATTAGTTTATGATACTTCAATAACTTTTTACTACAAATAGAAATTACAGCAGTAGATAACGAGTTATTAACGACCTAGGGCCTGAGTATGTCAATTTCAATAAACTATAACTTATGTTTCAAGGTTGAGGTTATAATATTTTTATGATTTTGTATTGAGGGGTATGGTACAAATAGCTCCTTAACTCCCTTGGTCTAGTGCCTCTCTTGCTTCTCTTATCTCGTGGGTTCAAATCCTAGCAATTTGCATGTGTTGTTTGTTTTAAAATTTTATACCCAAAAAGATTACTCTTATAACGTCTAGGCTGCTAGTCACCTTTGTCAGTTGTCATGCTTTTTTTTTGGGATTTGGGGGTGGGGGGGGTGGGGGGGGTGGAGGGGGAAGGGATTATGAATTATGTGAGTTGAAGTGTCCTTTCCATCTCCATTTCATCTCATTGTCTTTGGTTTGCAGTAGGTAACACATTAATACACAAACCATAAATTCATCTGGTATTTACCTTATCTACATATACGATGTCAAATTGTAGTAGCTTCTCCTTCACTTTTTACCCATATTCACCATCTTTATAACCAAACAAGATAAAGGAGAATTTAAGGTGGTCAATAGAGGAAAAGATTGACTAGTGGGGAAACAAATTGGACAAAGTTTATATGATTGTCCGAATGAAAAACTTGGTGTCTAATTTGCTAAGCTACTATATTCCATGTGCACGAATTACATACATGATTGACAAGGAGAAATCAGTGCCTGTCATTATTATTTCAAGTCGATTGAGTTTGAACTGATTAG
The DNA here is from genome assembly GCF_000715075.1 of Nicotiana tabacum. NCBI lineage: Eukaryota > Viridiplantae > Streptophyta > Magnoliopsida > Solanales > Solanaceae > Nicotiana > Nicotiana tabacum. Next base: position 33,441,423 of record NC_134090.1, on the reverse strand, counting down.
TAATAGGAAAATGATGCCAAAAGGTATCAAAAGTACTACTTGAGTCTTGTAAATATAAATTTGTAAACCATATATTGGCTATCTTTTGCCTACGTGTGCTTTAGCTTTTTCTTTTTTTTCTTAAACTATGAGTGCTTTCATATAAATTCCTGATTCCTGTATACATGACCAAATCTTCAGTTAGGCACTTTTAAACAGGGGCAAATGTAGTGATTAACCAGCATGTTCAACTGAATTCATAATTTTGATGCGAGGTTAAAAATTATATGTAAAAATTTATTAAAATTATAAAAATAGTATATATGAATTCTTAACTTTAACAATATAATGGGTTCAATGCTAAGAATCTTAAAAGTTGAGCCCATAAGATTTAAATTTTGAATCCGCCTCTTGGTTAAACTTGAATGAATCAACAATGGAGGCCAAAATCTGATAATGCCATAACTGAACTTGAGTGAGAAGAGAAGAAGCAGAGTTGTATGGAGAGAAAAAATGAAGACGTGTACTGTTACATTGTGCTAACAATACATATATAGACAACTCACTTCCACTAACCACCTAACTAACATTCCACATGTACATATATTTATTACTAACTAACTAAAATAATAAGCTCATACTCCACACTAATGCTTCATGTAATTCCCATTTCATCACCCCCCAAGCTAGTGGGTGCAAAGATATTGAGCACTCTGAGCTTGCCAACTAGATACTCATGTTGTGGTCTTCCCAAGTCTTTAGATAGAACATCTGCTAGCTGCTCCTTTGAAGAGATATACTGAGTCTTCACCAGCCCTTCCTGCATCTTCTGTCTAATAAAATGAAGGTCAATCTCTATGTGCTTTGTTCTTTCGTGAAACACTAGATTTGCTACTATTTGTATAGCAACCTTGCTATCACTATGCACATGCACTGGTAGTTTTACTTCTATTCCCAACTCCTTTAGGAATGATGTAGCCAAACAATTTCTGAGACTGCACTGGCCATGCTTCTATACTTAGGTTCAACTGAGCTTTTAGAGACTGTATTTTGCTTTTTGGGTTTCCATGAAACTAGAGATTCTCCATACTTAATTAGATATCCTGACACTGACTTCCTAGTGTTAGGACTTGAGGTACAATCAGCATCACAAAAAACATTGAGCTCATTTGAACTTTGACTGCTCAATAAGATCCCTAGTCTTGTTTCCCTTTTAATATTTTCACCACTCTTATAACTGCATTCCAATGAAACTTCTTTGGCTGTTGCATAAACTAGCTAAGCATCTGTACTGAGAATGCAATTTCTGGCCTGGACATAGTCAGATACAACAGCTTCCCAATGAGTTTCTGATATTGACATGCATCTTCCAATAGTTGATCTTCTGTTGTGCCCACCAATTGGTCCAGTTCTGGAACTGTCAACTTGATATTTGCCTCTAATGGAGTCCAGGATGGTGTTGCTTCACCTAATCCCAAATTTGATTTTAGTTCTAGTGCATATTTTCTTTGGTTGATCAAAATACTCTTGTTGGACCTACTGTACTCCATGCCAAGAAAGAATTTCAAGTCACCTAAGTCTTTAATCTTGAAAGCCTGCTGTAAGGAGACTTTGGCGGTTTCAATCAGCTGTAGGTTGTTTTCTGTAACCAACATATCTTCCACATAAATCAGTGTCACCCTTATATATGTTCCATTCCTCTTGATGAACAATGAATGATCTATGTTGCTTTGTTTGAACTCAGACTACACCAGGGCTTTATTAGCTTTAGGTATCCATTGTCTGCTTGCTTGTTTCTGACCATAGAGAGATTTTACAAGTCTACATACTAACCCAGACTCTCCCTGACTTGTAAAGCCTTGTGGCAAGTGCATGTAGACCTTATCATGTAAGTCACCTTACAAAAATGCATTATTTACATTTAGTTGATGGACTGGCCAATTGTGCATTGCTACCAAGGAAAGTATAGTTCCCACAGTAATGATCTTCACTACAGGAGATAAAGTCTCATTGTAATCAAGACCCTCCATTTGATTGTAGCCTTTAGCTACCAACCTAGCTTTGAATCTCTCCACATCAACATTAGCCTTGTACACCCATTTGCAACCTATTGATGTCTTCCCTTGAGGCAAAGGAATTGGTTCCCAAGTCTTGCTGCCTTGCATAGCTTCAACCCATCTTACATCTTTAAAAGCTTCCTAAAAAGGTTTTGGGCTCAACAACAGAAAATAAAACACCCAAGTATGACTGGTAAGAAGGAGAAAGATGATCATCGCACACATAGTTATGGATTGGATATAAGATATTATTAACTAATTTCTTTGTGGTGACATAATCTGTCAGCCAGACAGGTTCCTTAGATTCCCTTTGTGATCTTCTAAGGGGATCAGGATATATGCCTGCAATAGGAGGAGAAGGGAAGGTTGTGATAGCCTATGAATTAGTGATCATAGAAGAGGAGCTTTCAGTAGTAACAAAAGTTTGATCTTTAGCAGCAGGTGAATGTGCAATGCTGGTTGAATCATGCAACCGCTTAAGATCGAGAATAATACCACCTGCATTTTGATCTGAGACACACAGTTGCTTAGTTGCAGCAATAGGATCTTCTATATTTGTACCTTAAATACCAGAATCATCAACAGTAGTGCTAGGAATACATGGACAGATTTGCTTCCTTATGTCGAGTTTTTAGTCAAAATTGTCCCTTATCTTTTGGGGTAGGTCTAACTTTGTCCTTTATCTATTACCTTGAGCACCTTTTACCTTTTAAGTTTGCTAAAGTTAAGCAGGTTTTGTCCATTTAAAAGAAAACCCAAATGCATACCTAAAAACTAACCGTGGTTTCACTGAGTCAACTGGGTAAAGAGACTTTCAATACTCAAATTCTGCAGAACCGATGTAGTGAATCATAAGAGTTCTTTTTTGTGTCATTTTGTTTCACAATTTCCAAACACTAGTTAGGTGATCTTTCAAAGTTAGATTTGTTTAATAGGTGTAGACGTGTAGTTTATTGGCAGGAGCAAGTCCAAAGTATATATACACCATATCCTCGTCACTTGATTTGATAAAATTTACTCAAAGATCAAAAGCTCTTCCATCATTCCTCATTAATCTAGAGATGGGGAAAAATAATTTTATTTAGTTCCCTTTTCTTTGTCCCTCTTCTATTCTGTTTCGATCAAAATTTAGAAGAAAAAAATGACAAGGCAAAGTTAAAGTTCTGTCACGACCCTAAACCGCCACGACCGTGATGGCACCTATCATAGTAATAGGCTAGCTGATTCGACATTTATAACATAAATAGGTTTTTTTCTTAATTCATTTACTAATCAGATATTATCATAAATCTTTCGTTTAAACATTTCAAAACAAGCGGAAACAAATATGCAAAACATCAACCACTTGCCAATCCTGGTGTCACTAGTCATGAGCCACTAAAATACAATCTAATACTGTCTACTCAATACAAGATGAGTTTGATAAAACAAATACTAATAGATGGGAAGGAGAAAGGCAAGGTTGCGGATGCCGTGCAACTACCTTACTAACTCCGAAAATGCTTTGAAGGAAGGAACATCTCTCACTCGCATGCCCTGGCACATGGTTCTACACACAAGGTGCAAGCAGTAACATGAGTACGCCAACTCAGTAAGTAACAACTATAAATAAAGGTTGAGTGCAGTGACGAGCATTTAAAATCATATACATCTCATAACGTAGAATCTTAATGAAAATAACAAAGTCAAATCCGTAATTCAATTCGATCATTTCGTAAAAACTCCAGTTTCAATGAAAGTTGTTTAAAATATTTGTTCACTATTTTTCAATAGAGGCTCAGTATAAAAGAAGAGTGAAAACAGAAATTTCATAAAAACAAGCCCCTTGGGCAAGCCTCTCAGTCACTCGTGACTTAACTCTCATCAATCAGCACTCCTGCTCAATAGATATCTCATAATAACCGCTGTGGCGTGCAACCCGATTCATAAATATATAGTCGACTGCGCTCACTAGGGCTGTGCAGACTCTGGAGGGGCTCCTACAGCCCAAGTGCTATATCGCTGCGGCGTGTAGCCCGATCCAACATATTGCTGTGACGTGCAACCCGATCCATATACATACATACATACATACATACATACATACATACATATATATATATATATACGTGTATAGCCCAATCCATAAATATATAATCCTCACCATCAGGCCCTTGACCTCTCTCAATCATCAACCTCACAACCACTCGGGCATTTCAGTAAAAAATCAGGGAACTCAACCCAAACAGTTTTCATATAGCAACTCTACAGTTGCCATGGGACGGATCAAGTCACAATCCCTGCGGGTGCACACCCACACGCCCGTCACATAGCATGTGTGTCACCTCATTTATCAAAATAGTTTGAAATTCTGGGGTTTCATACCCTCAGGTCTAGATTTACAATCGTTACTTACCTCGAACCGGACGAAGATCTACTCCGCAATGCTCTTGCCTCTCGACTCGGCCTCCAATCGCCCCAAATCTATCCAATATCAGAATCATATCAACAAAACATGCTAAAGAAACAAAACCCACATGAAAATTATCAAATTAGACCAAAAATCCCGAATTTGCTCAAACCCCTGTCCTCGGGTTCACGTCTCGGAATCCCACAAAAATCATAAAACTAAAAACTCCTTCACTCCCGAGTCTACACATACCAATATCATCAAAATCGAACCCCAAATGGTCCCTCAAATCCCTAATTTAAACTTTCCAATTTCAAGTCCTAATCTCCCAATTTTTTCTCTAACTTTCCCACTAATATCATGATTAAACAATGGAATAATCGCCATAAACTCAAGATACAAGGTCCAAGTAGCTTACCTCACTGAAAACACTTAATTCCCTCTTGAAATCACATCCCCTAATCTCCAACTCGTCCAAAAATGGTGAAGAAATGGCCGAAATTCGCGAAGGTGGCCTTTTATACTTTCTGCCCAGCGACTTCTGCATCTGTGGTCTCCAAGTCGCTTCTGCGATGCCGCACCAGCGGAAATTCCATCGCAGGTGCGGTTCCATTTAAATTCTAGAACCCGCTTTTGCGGTCAACATCTCGTACCTGCAGCATCGCAAGTGCGGTCTTGGTGCGCACCTACGATTTTCCTCAGCTTCCCAATTCTCTGCATATGCGGTCCAAATCTTGCTTTTGCGAGTCTCGCACCTGCAGTCCCCAATCCGCAGGTGCGGAAATGATAGAAGCAACAAAGTTCAGCTGCTCAAACCAAATTCCAATCTTTTCGAAAATTATCCGAAATCATCCCTAGGCCCCCGGGACCTCAACCAAAAATACGAACAAGTAATATACCACTAATCAAACTTATTAAAACATTTGGAACACTTCGAACAACACCAAAACACTAAATCAACCTCGTATTCCAACCTAAAAACTTAGAAACTTTCAAATTCTACAAACAACGCCGAAACCTGTCAAATCACCTTCGAATGACCTGAAATTTTGCACACACATTACAAATGACACAACGGACCTACTCCAATTTCCGGAATTCCATTCCGACCGAAAAATGCCAAATTTCCAATTTCGGCAATTCAAGCCTAAATCTACCACGGAACTCCAAATTACATTCCAAACATGCTCCTAAGTCCAAAATCACCTAACAAAGTTGTCCGAACCATCAGAATTCACATCCGAGACCTTCTACATATACGTCAACATCTGGTCGAGTTTTCCAACTTAAGCTCCTAAATAAGAGACTAAGTATCTCATTCCACTCCATGACCACTCCGAACCCGAACCAACCAATGCGTTACGATAAAATACAGCTGAACAATACATAAAGAAGCAGAAATGGGGAAAACGGGACTGTAACTCATGAAACGACCGGCCGGGTCGTTACATCCTCCCCCTCTTAAACAAACATTCATCCTCGAACGAGTCAAGAAACATTCTTGGAACCTCAAATAGGTGATGATATCTGCTTCGCATCTCCCGCTTGGTCTCCCAGGTGGCCTCTTCCACGGGCCGACCTCTCCACTGCAC